>NC_068427.1:38693374-38878374 GCF_023373465.1 Oncorhynchus keta | reverse complement strand
ACTATGTGCATGACACAAGTAATTTTTCCAACAATTGTTTACAGACAGATTATTTCACTTATAATTCACTGAATCACAATTCCAGTGGGTCAGAAGTTTATATACACTAAGTTGACTGCCTTGAAACAGCTTGGAAAATGATGTCATGTCTTTAGATGCTTCTGATAGGCTAATTGACATAATTTGAGTCAATTGGAGGTGTACCTGTGGATGTATTTCAAGGTCTACCTTCAAACTCAGTGCCTCTCATGGGATAATCAAAATAAATTAGCCAAGACCTCCACAATTCTGGTTCATTCTTGGGAGCAATTTCCAGACGCCTGAAGGTATCACGTTCATCTGTACAAACAATAGTTTGCAATTATAAACAACATGGGACCAAGCACCCGTCATACCGCTCAGGAAGGAGACGCGTTCTGTCTCCTAGAGGTGAACGTATTTTGGTGCGAAAAGTGCAAATCAATCCCAGAACAACAGCAAAGGACCTTGTGAAGATGCTGGAGGGAACAGGTACAAAAGTATCTATATCCACAGTAAAATGAGTCCTATACCGACATAACCTGAAAGGCCGCTCAGCAAGGAAGAAGCCACTGCTCCAGAACCGCCATAAAAAAGCCAGACTATGGTTTGCAACTGCACATGGGGACAAAGATCGTACTTTTTGGAGAAATGTCCTCTGGTCTGGTGAAGCGAAAATAGAACTGTTTGGCCATAATGACCATCATTATGTTTGGAGGTAAAAGGGGGAGGCTAGCAAGCCGAAGAACACCATCTCAACCGTGAAGCACGGGGGTGGCAGCATCATGTTGTGGGGGTGCTTTGCTGCTTTGCTGGTGCAAAATAGATGGCATCGTGACAGGGAATATTATGCAGATATATTGAAGCAACATCTCAAGACATCAGTCAGGAAGTTCAAGCTTGGTCGCAAATGGGTCTTCCAAATGGACAATGACCCTAAGCATACTTCCAAAGTTGTGGCAAAATGGCTTAAGGACAACAAAGTCAAGGTATTGGAGTGGCCATCACAAAACCCTGACCTCAAACCCATAGAACATTTGCAGGCAGAACTGAAAAAGTGTGTGTGAGCAAGGAGGCCGACAAACCTGACTCAGTTACACCAGCTCTGTCAGGAGGAATGGGCCAAAATTCACCCAAATTATTGTGGGAAGCTTGCGGAAGGCTACGCGAAACGTTTGACCCAAGTTAAACAATTTAAAGGCAATGCTACCAAATCTAATTGAGTGTATGTAAACTTCTGACCCACTGGGAATGTAATGAAAGAAATAAAAGCTGAAATAAATCATTGTCTCTACTATTATTCTGACATTTCACATTCTTAAAATAAAGTGGTGATCCTAACTGACCTAAGACAGGGGAATTTTTACTAGAATTAAATGTCAGGAATTGTGAAAAACTGAGTTGAAATATATTTGCATAAGGTGTAAGTAAACTTCTTACTTATATGTAAACTGTACTTATTTTCTCTCCCACCACCAACAGTAGAGGAAGGAGAAAAACACACTCATGGTTTTATTTCTGCATTGAATTCATAGTGGGACATCATCGGCATCAGCAGCTTCTCATTTTGGAGCTGTGCTGTGGGGACGGAGACTCAGATCTGCTCTGTACCCTCTGGCACCAATAGCAATGCAGCTATTATATTCAGCATCTTTATGGAAGTAAAATCACAGCCAAAAGAATGTGTGTGTGTGTGTGTGTGTGACATGATTGCATGTGTGTTGTTTGCAGTTCAAAGAATGAAAACAGCTTTTATCAGATACAGGAAGTTTGTGTAGGATGAGGGCAAAACAGAGAGACATCCGTTTTGTTTTGTCAAATGCCGGCGACCCCTCTTGGTTCTATTGGGACCCTTTTAGACAGGACTAGTTTATTTAAGATGCTGACCCTAATGGTGTTCTAAATGTAGACAAGGAAGCTGCCACTCTCCTATTGGACAAGGGGTCGTTTTGACAACATTCATTGGCCCTTGGAGTCAGGGCGAGGGAGGAGCATGAGGGCAATGTGCTGTGCCTGTGCTGTGGCAACAATGGGCTCAGTGTTAGACATTTTTGTTTTGCCTGGAGGAATGGTATGATGTGGTGAGGGGTGGTGAGGTGAGGGTTGGTGTGGTGATGGGTGGTGAGGGTGTTGTGGTGTGGTGAGGGGTGGGGTGGGGTGGTGAGGGTGTTGTGGTGTGGTGTGGTGAGGGGTGGTGTGGTGTGGTGTGGTGACGGGTGGTGAGGTGTGGTGTGGTGAGGGCTGTTGTGGTGTAGTGTGGTGAGGGGTGGTGTGGTGACTTTTACGTAATTATGACATAACATTGAAGGTTGTACAATGTAACAGCGATATTTAGACTTATGGATGCCACCCGTTAGATAAAATACAGAACGGTTCCGTATTTCACTGAAATAATAAACGTTTTGTTTTCAAAATGATAGTTTCCGGATTCGACCATATTAATGGCCTAAGGCTCGTATTTCTGTGTGTTATTATGTTATAATTAAGTCTATGATTTGATATTTGATAGAGCAGTCTGACTGAGCGATGGTAGGCAGCAGCAGGCTCATAAGAATTCATTCAACAGCACTTCCGTGCGTTTTGCCAGCAGCTCTTCGCTGTGCTTCAAGCATTGCGCTGTTTATGACTTCAAGCCTATCAACTCCCGAGATTAGGCTGGTGTAACCGATGTGAAATGGCTAGCTAGTTAGCGGGGTGCGCGCTAATAGCGTTTCAAACGTCACTCGCTCTGAGTCTTGGAGTAGTTGTTCCCCTTGCTCTGCATGGGTAACGCTGCTTCGAGGGTGGCTGTTGTCGATGTGTTCCTGGTTCGAGCCCAGGTAGGAGCGAGGAGAGGGACGGAAGCTATACTGTTACACTGGCAATACTAAAGTTCCTATAAGAACATCCAATAGTCAAAGGTATATGAAATACAAATGGTATAGAGAGAAATAGTCCTAAAAATACTATATTAACTACAACCTAAAACCTCTTACCTTGGAATATTGAAGTCTCATGTTAAAAGGAACCACCAGCTTTCATATGTTCTCATGTTCTGAGCAAGGAACTTAAACGTTAGCTTTTTTACATGGCACATATTGCACTTTTACTTTCTTCTCCAACACTTTGTTTTTGCATTATTTAAACCAAATTGAACATGTTTCATTATTTATTTGAGGCTAAATATATTTTATTGATGTTTTAAATTAAGTTAAAATAAGTGTTCGTTCAGTATTTTTGTAATTGTCATTATTACAAAAAAAAGAAAAATAGTCAGATTAATCGGTATCGGCTGTTTTTGGGCCTCCAATAATCGGCATCGGCATGAAAAATCATAATCGGTCGACCTCTAGTGGTGAGGGGTGTTGTGGTGTAGTGTGGTGAGGGGTGGTGTGGTGAGGGGTGGTGTGGTGAGGGGTGGGGTGGTGAGAGGTGGTGTGGTATGGTTTTGTGAGCGGTGGTGTGGTATGGTTTGGTGAGGCGTGGTGTGGTGTGGTATGGTTTGGTGAGGGTGGTGTGGTGTGGTTTGGTGAGGTGTGGTGTGGTGAGGGGTGGTGTGGTATGGTATGGTTTGGTGAGGGTTTGTGTGGTGTGGTATGGTTTGGTGAGGGGTGGTGTGGTGTGGTGGTGTGGTATGGTTTGGTGAGGGGTGGGGTGGTGTGGTATGGTTTGGTGAGAGGTGGTAATTTACTGCCACATGCAGGGATGGAATGTTTGCCCACAGGCATAATTAATTTGCTGATCCCTACTGATGACCTGGATGGAATTATTTGATCCTTCCTTAACCCATAATACGTCCCACAGAGTTGACTACTTCAAAATGGTGAAAGTCCTCAATGCCACAGCCCATGCTAAAACGGTTTTATTAGTCATATGTACAGGATACACATGGTATACACCATCCAATGAAATGCTTACTTACATATTCCTTCTGGACAATGCAACAACAATAAGAAATAATAAAAGATAAGAATATTAACACAAAGTAAATGGCTCAGTAGAATAGAATAACATTTTTAGCATCAGTATAATACAGGAAAGGACTGAAAATCCGCGCAGGTGGTCTGTCCAGTTCAAGTGGCTCTGAGATAGAAACGGTCTCTGATCCTGTTAGTATCAGACCTCATGCTCCGATACTGTCTGCCGACGGTAAGGGATAGGATAGCTCGTGGCAAACGGTGGGAAAACATTCTGGAACAATCTATGTGGAGGAGAGCCCTGTTCCCATAAATCACTACTCCTTCAGCAGAGTCACCACTGTGGTTAAACTGTAGTTAAGCTGTAGTTAGGCTGTGGTTAAGCTGTAGTTAGACTAGTTAAGTTGTAGTTAAGATGTAGTTAGACTAGTTAAGATTTAGTTAAGCTGTAGTTAGACTGTAGTTAGACTGTAGTTAAGCTGTAGTTAGACTGTAGTTAAGCTATAGTTAGGCTGTAGTTAAGCTGTAGTTGGACTGTAGTTAGGCTGTAGTTAAGCTGTAGTTAAGCTGAAGTTAGACTGTAGTTAAGCTGTAGTTAGGCTATAGTTAGACTGTAGTTAGGCTGTAGTTAAGCTGTAGTTAGACTGTAGTTAAGTTGTAGTTAAGCTGTAGTTAGGCTGTTGTTAAGCTGTAGTTAGACTGTCGTTAAGTTGTAGTTAAGCTGTAGTTAGGCTGTAGTTAGCCTGTAGTTAAGATCTAGTTAGACTGTAGTTAAGCTGTAGTTAGACTAGTTAAGTTGTAGTTAAGATGTAGTTAGACTAGTTAAGCTGTAGTTAAGCTGTAGTTAGACTGTAGTTAGACTGTAGTTAAGCTGTAGTTAGGCTGTAGTTAGACTGTAGTTAGGCTGTCGTTAAGCTGTAGTTAGACTAGTTAAGTTGTAGTTAAGATGTAGTTACACTAGTTAAGATGTAGTTAAGCTGTAGTTAGACTGTAGTTAAGCTGTAGTAAGACTGTAGTTAAGCTGTAGTTAAGCTGTAGTTAGACTGTAGTTAAGCTGTATTTAAGCTATAGTTAAGCTGTAGTTAAGATGTAGTTAGACTGTAGTTAGACTGTAGTTAAGCTGTAGTTAGACTGTAGTTAAGCTGTAGTTAGGCTATAGTTAGGCTGTAGTTAGGCTGTAGTTAAGCTATAGTTAAGCTGTAGTTAAACTGTAGTTAAGCTGTAGTTAGACTGTAGTTAGGCTGTAGTTAGGCTGTAGTTAAGCTGTAGTTAGACTGTAGTTGGACTGTAGTTAGGCTGTAGTTAAGCTGT
The DNA here is from genome assembly GCF_023373465.1 of Oncorhynchus keta. Classification (NCBI taxonomy): domain Eukaryota; kingdom Metazoa; phylum Chordata; class Actinopteri; order Salmoniformes; family Salmonidae; genus Oncorhynchus; species Oncorhynchus keta. The sequence goes on along the minus strand of NC_068427.1, from coordinate 38,873,149 downwards.
AGTTAAGCTGTAGTTAGACTGTAGTTAAGCTGTAGTTAAGCTGTACTTAAGCTATAGCTAAGCTATAGTTAAGCTGTAGTTAAGCTGTAGTTAAACTTTAGTTAGGCTGTAGTTAAGCTGTAGTTAGGCTGTAGTTAATCTATAGTTAAGATATAGTTAAGCTGTAGTTAGGCTGTAGTTAAGCTGTAGTTAAGTTGTAGTAAAGCTGTAGTTAGGCTGTTGTTAAGCTGTAGTTAGCCTGTAGTTAAACTGTAGCTAGGCTGTAGTTAATCTGTAGTTAAGATGTAGTTAGACTAGTTAAGTTGTAGCTAGGCTGTAGTTAGCTGTAGTTAAGATGTAGTTAGACTAGTTAAACTGTAGTTAATCTGTTGTTAGACTGTAGTTAGACTGTAGTTAAGCTGTAGTTAAGCTGTAGTTATACTGTAGTTAAGCTGTAGTTAGGCTATAGTTAGGGTGTAGTTAGGCTGTAGTTAAACTGTAGTTAAGCTGTAGTTAGACTGTAGTTAGGCTGTAGTTAAGCTGTAGTTAAGCTGTAGTTAAGCTGTAGTTGAGATGTAGTTAGACTGTAGTTAAGCTGTAGGGCCTGCACACCTCTGATTCTCCACCCGCTGTTTCATAAAGGCCTACACATTTTGTGTGCAGGTTTTTGCAGATTATAGGATTAGTCAGAGTCTGTGTGTGGCCCACAAGCAGAACTGAAAATGTTGTCTGAGCTAGGTTTCCTCTCTGCGTGTAAACTCTGAGAAGGTGACAGAATGTAACAGGAAGTGAGGCGGTAAGGTGGAGAAGGGACAGGAAGTTCAGATGCAGCAACATGTTCTGGCCTGACTCTATGGTGCATAGGGAGTCAGGGCTTTGACTCAATTGCCTTCTTCTCTGTCATTGAATTTTATGTTGTATGTAACTGACAGGTTGTCGAAACAATTGTCCTGTCAGTCATCATCACATGGTGATAGTAAGGGGCCACTGCTTGGCAGCACCCAGAAACAGCATCTATATGGGACCAATCTGTTGTTTTGACATTGTTGGGATACAGCTTTTGTCAGATTTGACTTTTCGTAGCAGGTTCGGAGAATTTACGCAGCAGATAAGGATAATTAGCGTAAGGGTTAGCTAGAAATGCCAATTAAAAAAAAAATACTTTTGACAATAATTTGACAAAAGCTGTATCTCTTCTTGCCATGACCCCAGTCTGTTTCGCTCTCAGAACCATGTCTCACCTGCTAGGTAGGTCCTTTTAAAATACTTTTACAAGGCACCCTTCTTTCCTCCCTTCTGTGAGGTGATTGCTATCACCAATCAAAAACTGGAAGGGTGGAAGGATCCATTTTAGAAGTATTGGAACAGGGACATGACCAGACTCATTATAGTCGGCCTGTCTACCCTCATGTCATAACCAGTCAGTGCAGTGTGTTTCTCAGAAAGCTGACTGACCCTGCTGATCTAAGGCCTAGTACTGATTGACAAAGATCATTTGTGCCTGCGTGCCAGCGATGTCCTGGACCTTTATTTAGGTCTGTGAGAGAGACTGGAGAGAGCACTGTAACTTCACTCACTACACTAAGACTAAGATGAATGTTTACATGCTGCTGTGCTGTTCCCTTGTAGAGTTGGAGGACTTTATTTCCTTCTGTGTAAATACATCCACAACAGTCTTAACTACAGCACTAGGCCTTTACCACATGTAGGCTTACAGTGAGTCTCACTCACAGTCACTCACTTCTCCAGCTTTTTTAACCAGAGTGAAGGGTCAAACAGCTGCTCATGCTGGCAATGCTCTAATTCCATGTGAAGGACCTCTCCCCTATTTCCTCCTTTATCCTTGTTCACACACACAGCTGATAAATCTGATACCTTGAGCTTTATTTCAGGGTGACTGTTTAGACACCTATTGAAGATAGGCTTGATCAGTATTTAGTAGAGGTCGACCGATTATGATTTTTTTTCAAAGCCGATACCGATTATTGGAGGACAAAAAAAACCCGCTACTGATTAATAGGCCGATTTAAAAAAAAAATGTATTTGTAATAATGACAATTACAACAATACTGTATGAATACTTATTTTAAATTAATATAATTACATCAATAAAATAAATTTTTCCTCAAATAAATAATGAAACATGTTCAATTTGGTTTAAATAATGCAAAAACAAAGTGTTGGAGAAGAAAGTAAAAGTGTAATATGTGCCATGTAAAAAAGCTAACGTTTAAGTTCCTTGCTCAGAACATGAGAACATATGAAAGCTGGTGGTTCCTTTTAACATGAGTCTTCAATATTCCAAGGTAAGAAGTTTTAGGTTGTAGTTATTATAGGAATTATAGGACTATTTCTCTCTATACCATTTGTATTTCATATACCTTTGACTATTGGATGTTCTTATAGGCACTTTAGTATTGCCAGTGCAACAGTATAGCTTCCGTCCCTCTCCTCGCTCCTACCTGGGCTCGAACCAGGAACACATCGACAACAGCCACCCTCGAAGCAGCGTTACCCATGCAGAGCAAGGGGAACATCTACTCCAAGTCTCAGAGCGAGTGACGTTTGAAACGCTATTAGCGCGCACCCCGCTAACTAGCTAGCCATTTCACATCGGTTACACCAGCCTAATCTCGGGAGTTGATAGGCTTGTATTGATACAGCAGAGCTGCTGGCAAAACGCACAAAAGTGCTGTTTGAATGAATAATTACGAGCCTGCTGCTGCCTACCATCGCTCAGTCAGACTGCTCTATCAAATCATAGACTTAATTATAACATAATAACACACAGAAATACGAGCCTTTGGTCATTAATATGGTCGAATCCGGAAACTATCACCTCGAAAACAAAACATTTATTCTTTCAGTGAAATACGGAACCGTTACGTATTTTATCTAACAGATGGCATCCATCAGTCTAAATATTCCTGTTACATTGCACAACCGTCAATGTATGTCATAATTAGATAAAATTCTGGCTAATTAGTTCGCAATGAGCCAGGCGGCCCAAACTGTTGCATATACCCTGACTCTTCGTGCAATGAACGCAAGAGAAGTGACACAATTTCACCTGGTTAATATTGCCTGCTAACCTGGATTTATTTTAGCTAAATATGCAGGTTTAAAAATACATACTTCTGTGTATTGATTTTAAGAAAGGCATTGGTGTTTATGGTTAGGTATACTTTGGAGCAACGACAGTCCTTTTTCGCGAATGCACACTACATCGATTATATGCAACGCAGGACACGCTAGATACACTAGTAATATCATCAACCATGTGTAGTTATAACTAGTGATTATGATTGTTTTTTATAAGATAAGTTTAATGCTAGCTAGCAAACTTACCTTGGCTTCTTACTGCATTCGCGTAACAGGCAGGATCCTCGTGAGGCAGGTGGTTAGAGCGTTGGACTAGTAACCGGAAGGTTGCAAGATTGAATCCCTGAGCTGACCAGGTAAAAATCTGTCGTTCTGCCCCTGAACAAGGCAGTTAACCCACTGTTCCTAGGCCGTCATTGTAAGTAAGAATGTGTTCTTAACAGACTAGCCTTGTTAAATAAAGGTTAAATAAAGGTGTAAAAAAAAAAAAACGGCAAAATCGGCGTCCAAAATTACCGATTTCCGATTGTTATGAAGACTTGAAATCGGCCCTAATTAATCGGCCATTCCGATTAATCGGTTGACCGATTAAGGAACCACCTTGGATCTATAGAGGAGGATTAGGGAACCACCTTGGATCTATAGAGGAGGATTAGGGAACCACCTTGGATCTATAGTGGAGGATTAGGGAACGACCTTGGATCTATAGAGGAGGATTAGGGAACGACCTTGGATCTATAGAAGAGGATTAGTGAACGACCCCAAGGCTCTGACCCTTTCTCTTCTCTCTGTCTCCTCCTCAGCCTCCTCTGGTCCAGGCCGTCTTCAATGGAGACCCTGAGGAGATACGCATGCTCATCTACAAATCGGAAGACATCAACGCTCTGGTAAGACCACCAGACATGTTCCATTCACATACTTTCATGCTCCAGAGCAGAGGAAATGCTGAATAAAACAGTCCTACTATTTCCTCTCTCTGTGCACTTCCTGTGTGGGCCAGGGGTCAGTATGGGAAAAAGCTCAAACCAGTATTTATTTACAACAGCACAGGGATATTGTTAGCTGCTCCAGCAGAACAGGACATAGGCTGATCCCAACCCTCATTCTCTTTCCTGGGTGTTTAGTCTCTTCTATGGGCTGTTGGCTGCTATAAGAAGCACTACTATGAAAACTTTGTCTTTGTCCAGTTTCGATGTGTTTTTTGTTTGAGAGTCAGTGGAGGGCTGGGCCAGATGGATTTGAGGGGTTGTTTTGCGTGCTAACTGGCAAGTGGCCACAGGGACAATGGATGTTTTGGCACAGTGCTGTAACACAGCCAGTAGCCATAGGCTTAGCTCATCCCATAGGATGCTGACTGTTAGATCCTCTTCGCTGCCTGGCCAGCTCTGTGTCCACTACAAGCTAACTGTCCTATTCATGGCCTCCGCCATTGTATACTGAACAAAGATTTTATTGAGTTACAGTTCATATGAGGAAATCAGTCAATTTAAATAAATTCATTAGGCCCTAATCTATGGATTTCACAAGACAAGGAATACAGATATGAGTCACAGATACCTTAAAAATGGGCCTCATAATAGGCCTCAGGATCTCATCATGGTATTTCTGTGCATTTAAATTGCTATCGATATAATGCAATTGTGGTCGCTGTCCGTAGCTTATGCCTGCCCATACCATAGCCACACAGCCACAATGGGGCACTCTGTTCACAACGTTGACATCAGCAAACCGCTCGCCCACACAACGCCATAAACGTGTTCTGCGGTTGTGAGGCCAGTTGGATCTACTGTCAAATTCTCTAAAACGATGTTGGAGTTGGCTTGTGGTAGAGAAATGAACATTCAATGATCTGGCAACAGCTCTCGTGGACATTCCTGCAGTCAACATGTCAATTGCACCCTCCCTTGAGACATCTGTGGCATTGTGTTGTGTGACAAAACTGCACATTTTAGAGTTGCCTTTTATTTCCCCCAGCACAAGGTGCACCTGTGTAATTATTATAAAAATAAAAATAAATATTTAACCTTTATTTAACTAGGCAAGTCAGTTACGAACAAATTCTTATTTACAATGACGGCCTACACAGGCCAAACCCAGACAACGCTGGGCCAATTGTGCACCGCCCTATGGGACTCCCAATCAAGGCCGGGTGTGACACAGCCTGGAATCGAACCAGGGTGTCTGTAGTGACACCTCTAGCTCTGAGATGCAGTGCCTTAGAACACTGTGCCACTCGGGATGATCATGCTGTTTAATCAGCTTCCTGATATTAATCAGCTTCTTGATATGTCAGGGCGATGGATTATCTTGGCAAATGAGAAATGCACACTAACAGGGATGCAAACAGAGAAATAAGCTTTTTGTGTGTATGAAACATTTCTGGGATCTTTTATTTCAGCTCATGAAACATGGGACCATCACTTTACATGTTGCGTTTATATTTTTGTTCAGTGGGGTTGGGTTGGGCTCTTATTATAACTCTATCTAACTCGGTTGCCTCTTGCCTAAAATAATCTGACTTCAGTTGTTTAAATTGAAAAGTACCCGTGCTCCTGGATGATGCACACACACACATATCAAATATATAGTGTAACCCTACGAAGGCTGCCTGTAACTCTCTCTCTCTCTGTCAGGATGCAGAGAAGCGCACCCCGCTCCATGCTGCAGCCTTCCTGGGTGATGCTGAGATCACTGAGCTTCTTATCCTCTCCGGTAAACCAACCCTCCCCATCTTTCTCCTCACACTCTATCCCCCTGCTTTACAGCCTTAGCTATAATAACACAATGCAGTTTAAATAGATAGTAGAAAGTAGCTTTTATCACAGATTGCTTGGACAATGTGTCTTTTTACTCTCACTACCTCCCTGCTAATGCCAGATGATCTATCTATCTATCTATCTATCTATCTATCTATCTATCTATCTATCTATCTATCTATCTATCTCTCTATCTATCTATCTATCTATCTATCTATCTATCTATCTATCTATCTATCTATCTATCTATCTATCTATCTACCTACCTACCTACCTACCTATCTATCTATCTATCTATCTATCTATCTATCTATCTATCTATCTATCTATCTATCTATCTATCTATCTATCTATCTATCTATCTATCTATCTATCTATCTATCTATCTATCTATCTATCTATCTATCTATCTCTCTCTCTCTCTCTCTCTCTCTCTCTCTCTCTCTCTCTCTCTCTCTCTCTCTCTCTCTCTCTCTCTCTCTCTCTCTCTCAATTCAATTCAATTCAATTCAATTCAATTCAATTCAATTCAAGGGCTTTATTGGCATGGGAAACGTGTTAACATTGCCAAAGCAAGTGAGGTAGATAATATATAAAGTGAAGTAAACAATAAAAATTAACAGTAAACATTACACATACAGAAGTTTCAAAACAATAAAGACATTGCAAATGTCATATTATATATATACAGTGTTTTAACAATGTACAAATGGTTAATAAAGGACACAAAATAAAATAAATAAGCATAAATATGGGTTGTATTTACAATGGTGTTTGTTCTTCACTGGTTGCCCTTTTCTCGTGGCAACAGGTCACAAATCTTGCTGCTGTGATGGCACACTGTGGAATTTCACCCAGTAGATATGGGAGTTTATCAAAATTGGATTTGTTTTCGAATTCTTTGTGGATCTGTGTAATCTGAGGGAAATATGTCTCTCTAATATGGTCATACATTGGGCAGGAGGTTAGGAAGTGCAGCTCAGTTTCCACCTCATTTTGTGGGCAGTGAGCACATAGCCTGTCTTCTCTTGAGAGCCATGTCTGCCTACGGCGGCCTTTCTCAAGAGCACGGCTATGCTCACTGAGTCTGTACATAGTCAAAGCTTTCCTTAATTTTGGGTCAGTCACAGTGGTCAGGTATTAGGCCGCTGTGTACTCTCTGTGTAGGGCCAAATAGCATTCTAGTTTGCTCAGTTTTTTTGTTAATTCTTTCCAATGTGTCAAGTAATTATCTTTTTGTTTTCTCATGATTTGGTTGGGTCTAATTGTGCTGCTGTCCTGGGGCTCTGTAGGGTGAGTTTGTGTTTGTGAACAGAGCCCTAGGACCAGCTTGCTTAGGGGACTCTTCTCCAGGTTCATCTCTCTGTAGGTGATGGCTTTGTTATGGAAGGTTTGGGAATCGCTTCCTTTTAGGTGGTTATAGAATTTAACGTCTCTTTTCTGGATTTTGATAATTAGTGGGTATCGGCCTAATTCTGCTCTGCATGCATTATTTGGTGTTCTACGTTGAACACGGAGGATATTTTTGCAGAATTCTGCGTGCAGAGTCTCAATTTGGTGTTTGTCCCATTTTGTGAAGTCTTGGTTGGTGAGCGGACCCCAGACCTCACAACCATAAAGGGCAATGGGCTCTATGACTGATTCAAGTATTTTTAGCCAAATCCTAATTGGTATGTTGAAATTTATGTTCCTTTTGATGGCATAGAATGCCCTTCTTGCCTTGTCTCTCAGATCGTTCACAGCTTTGTGGAAGTTACCTGTGGCGCTGATATTTAGGCCAAGGTATGTATAGTTTTTTGTGTGCTCTATGGCAACAGTGTCTAGATGGAATTTGTATTTGTGGTCCTGGTGACTGGACCTTTTTTGGAACACCATTATTTTGGTCTTACTGACATTTGATGTCAGGTCCCAGGTTTGACAGAATCTGTGCATAAGATCTAGGTGCTGCTGTAGGCCCTCCTTGGTTGGTGACAGAAGCACCAGATCATCAGCAGACATTTGACTTCGGATTCTAGTAGGGTGAGGCCGGGTACTGTAGACTTTTCTAGTGCCCGTGCCAATTCGTTGATATATATGTTGAAGAGGGTGGGGCTTAAGCTGCATCCCTGTCTCACCCCACGACCCTGTGTGAAGAAATGTGTGTGTTTTTGCCAATTTTAACCGCACACTTGTTGTTTGTGTACATGGATTTTATAATGTCGTATGTTTTACCCCCAACACCACTTTCCATCAGTTTGTATAGCAGACCCTCATGCCAAATTGAGTCGAAGGCTTTTTTGAAATCAACAAAGCATGAGAAGACTTTGCCTTTGTTTTGGTTTGTTTGGTTGTCAATTAGGGTGTGCAGGGTGAATACATGGTCTGTTGTACGGTAATTTGGTAAAAAGCCAATTTGACATTTGTTCAGTACATTGTTTTCATTGAGGAAATGTACGAGTCTGCTGTTAATGATAATGCAGAGGATTTTCCCAAGGTTACTGTTGACGCATATTCCACGGTAGTTATTGGGGTCAAATTTGTCTACACTTTTGTGGATTGGGGTGATCAGTCCTTGGTTCCAAATATTGGGGAAGATGCCAGAGCTAAGGATGATCTCTCTCTCTCTCTCTCTCTCTCTCTCTCTCTCTCTCTCTCTCTCTCTCTCTCTATCTATCTATCTATCTATCTATCTATCTATCTATCTATCTATCTATCTATCTATCCCTCTCTCTTTCTCTCTCTATCTCTCTCTAGGGGCGCGGGTCAACGCCAAAGACAGTATGTGGCTCACACCTCTCCACCGTGCGGTGGCATCCTGTAGTGAGGTGGGTCAGTGGACACACACACACACACACACACATTGCACAGGATCTACTCATGCGTGAGCGTACTGTGGCCCTGACACACACGCACGCACGCACACGCACGCACGCACGCACGCACGCACACACACACACACACACACACACACACACGCACGCACGCACGCACGCACGCACGCACGCACGCACGCACACACACACACACACACACACACACACACACACACACACACACACACACACACACACACACACACACACACACACACACACACACACACACACACACACACACACACACACACACACACACACACACACACACACACACACACACACACACACACACACACACAGTGACAGGCAGCAAACAGCATGGCGACACATTCTTAGGGACCCATGCTGAGACACAGGTGGTAAGAAGCTAAACAGCCTAAAAAGAACAGCAGGATCTGTGGTGGAGAGGAGAGGACATGACAGGACAGGAGAACAGAGGAGCGGAGAGGGGCTGAGCTGAGAGGAGCTGAGCGGAGAGGAGTGGAGCTGAGAGGAGAGGAGCTGAGTGGAGAGGAGCTGAGTGGAGAGGAGAGGAGCTGAGAGGAGAGGAGCTGAGCTGAGAGGAGTGGAGAGGAGCTGAGTGGAGAGGAACTGAGCTTAGTGGAGAGGAGCGGAGAGGAGAGGAACTGAGTGGAGAGGAGAGGAGCTGAGTAGAGAGGAGCAGAGAGGAGAGGAGCTGAGTGGAGAGGAGAGGAGCTGAGTAGAGAGGAGCAGAGCGGAGAGGACTGCACACTTAGCTATAATCACCAGTCTGACCATCGTCCACCACTCTCTGCTCTGTGTGCCAGTCAGTTAGGAATGCATTAGCAGTAGCACACAGCATAGAAACCAGACCCATAACAGAGTCATAGCAATCTGTCAACACAGCCAACACAATACCTTGTGTCAGTCCCCTGGATTCAATCTAGGGTAGCTTAGGATCGACTCACTCACTAATGTGTGTGCCTGTGTATGAACTTTGAATATGTGCATCTCGGTATATGTCTATAAATTAATGCATATGTTTATTGAATGTCTCTAGTTGTTGAATATGTCCTTCTCTGTTGACAAAGGTATGTACAGGTAACTGGCAAAAATAATGGAAACACCAGAGTAAATGAGGGTTCTGGCAGCTCTGTTATTGCATGGGATTCATTTTCCTGGAATGGTTTAGCTCCCGAGGAGCTGCCAAGGAGAGCCGAGGAGCTGGCGAGGAGAGCCTCAGAGGACAACGTGGGCTAGGTGCTTACGGTCTCCATGGAGGACGTACTGAATGGAAGACATTCATTTTCAATCTCCCTCTAGCTCAGACCGCTACCTCCACCTGCTTCAAGATGTCCACTATCATCCCCGTGCCCAAGAAAGGGAAAGTAACTGAACTGAATGACTACCGTCCCGTAGCACTCACCTCCGCCATGATGAAGTGCTTCGAGAGTCTAGTCAAAGACCACATCACCTCCTCCCTCCACTCAACCCTCTCCAATTCACCTCCTCCCTCCCTGACACACTCAACCCTATCCAATTCACCTCCTCCCTCCCTGACACACTCAACCCTCTCCAATTCACCTCCTTGCTCCCTGACACACTCAACCCTCTCCAATTCACCTCCTCCCTCCCTGACACACTCAAACCTCTCCAATTCACCTCCTCCCTTCCTGACACACTCAACCCTCTCCAATTCACCTCCTCCCACCCTGACATACTCAACCCTCTCCAATTCACCTCCTCCCTCCCTGACACACTCAACCCTCTCCAATTCACCTCCTCCCTCGCTGACACACTCAACCCTATCCAATTCACCTCCTCCCTCCCTGACACACTCAACCCTCTCCAATTCACCTCCTTGCTCCCTGACACACTCAACCCTCTCCAATTCACCTCCTCCCTCCCTGACACACTCAAACCTCTCCAATTCACCTCCTCCCTCCCTGACACACTCAACCCTCTCCAATTCACCTCCTTGCTCCCTGACACACTCAACCCTCTCCAATTCACCTCCTCCCTCCCTGACACACTCAACCCTCTCCAATTCACCTCCTCCCTCCCTGACACACTCAACTCTCTCCAATTTGCCTACCGCCCTGACAGATCCACAGGTGACGCAATTGCCATTGCACTGCAAACTGCCCTCATCCACCTGGACAAGAGGAATGCATTTGTGACAATGCTGTTCATCGACTACAGCTCAACCTTCAATACCATAGTGCCCTCTAAGCTCACCACAAAGCTCACAGCCCTGGGACTGAACTCTTCCCTTTGCAGCTGGGTCGTGGACTTCCTGATGGACCACCCCCAGGTGGTGCAGTTAGGCAACTTTACCTCCTCGACACTGATTCTCAACAAGGGGGACCCAGAAGGGAGGGTCCTCAGTCCCCTCCTGTACTCCCATGACTGCGTGGCTTCACACAGTTCCAACTCCATCATCAAGTTTGCTGACGACACCACAGTAGTAGGTCAAATCAAATGAAATTGTATTGGTCACATACCCGTGTTTAGCAGATGTTATTGCAGGTGTAGCAAAATGCTTGTGCTTCTAGCTCCGACTGTGCAGTAATATCTAACAAGTAATATCTAACAAATTACACAAAATATACCCAATACACACAAACCTAAGTAGGAATGAATTAAGACTATATACATATGGACTAGCGATGTCAGAGTGGAACAGACTAAGATACGGTAGAATAGTATAGAAAACAGTATATACATATGAGATGAGTAATACCAGATCTGTAAATTCCTTAAAGTGGCCAGTGATTTCTAGTCTATGCCTATAGGCAGCAGCCTCTAATGTGCAAGTGATGGCTGTTTAACAGTTTGATGGCCTTGAGATAATAGAAGCTGTTTTTCAGTCTCTCGGTCCCAGCTTTGATGCACCTGTACTGACCTCGCCTTCTGGATGATAGTGGGGTGAACAGGCAGTGGCTCGGTGGTAGATGTCCTTGATGATCTTTTTGGCCTTCCTGTGACACCGGGTGTTGTTGGTGTCCTGTAGGGCAGGTAGTTTGGGCAGACCGTACCACCATCCGGAGAGCCTTGTGGTTGCGGGCGGTGCAGTTGCCGTACCAGGCTGTGATACAGCCCGACAGGATGTTTTCAATTGTGCATCTGTAAACGTTTGTGAGGGTTTTAGGTGGAAAGCTACATTTCTTTAGGCTCCTGAGGTTGAAGAGGCTCTGTTGCACCTTCTTCACCACACTGTCTGTGTGGGTGGTCAATTTCAGTTTGTCAGTGATGTGTATGCTAAGGAACTTGAAGCGTTTCACCTTCTCCACTGCGGTCCCATCGATGTACAGTTGAAGTGGGAAGTTTACATACACTTAGGTTGTAGTCATTAAAACCACTCCACAGATTTCTTGTTAACAAACTAGAGTTTTGGCAAGTCGATTTGGACATCTAAACATTTTTTCCAAACATTTTTTACATTTATTTCACTTATAATTCACTGTATGACAATTCCAGTGGGTCAGAAGTTTACATACACTAAGTGACTGTGCCTTTAAACAGCTTGGAAAATTCCATAAAATTATGTAATGGCTTTAGAAGCCTCTGATAGGCTCGTTGACATAATTTGAGTCTATTGGAGATGTACCGAAAATTGTAGACCTCCACAAGTCTGGTTCATCCTTGGGAGCAATTTCAAATGCCTGAAGGTATCACGTTCATCTGTACAAACAATAGTATGCAAGTATAAACACCTGCTCAGGAAGGAGACCCACTCTGTCTCCTAGAGGTGAATGTACTTTGGTGCAAAAAGTGCAAATCAGTCCCAGAACAACAGCAAAGGACCTTGTGAAGATGCTGGAGGAAACAGGTACAGTATCTATATCCACAGTAAAACGAGTCCTATATCGACATAACCTGAATGGCCGCTCAGCAAGGAAGAAGCCACTACTCCAAAACCGCCATAAAAAAGCCAGACTCCGGTTTGCAACTGCGCATGGGGACAAAGATCATACTTTTTGGAGAATTTTCCTCTGGTCTGATGAAACAAAAATAGAACTGTTTGGCCATAATGACCATCAATATGTTTGGAGGAAAAAAGGGGGAGGCTTGCAAGCCGAAGAACAACATCCCAACCGTGAAGCACGGGGGTGGCAGCATCATGTTGTGGGGGTGCTTTGCTGCAGGAGGGACTGGTGCACTTCATAAAATAGATGGCATCATGAGGAGGAAAAATTATGTGGATATATTGAAGCAACATCTCAAGACATCGGTAAGGATGTTAAAGCTTGGTCGCAAATGGGTCTTCCAAATGGACAATGACCCCAAGCATACTTCCAAAGTTGTGGCAAAATGGCTTAAGGACAACAAAGTCAAGGTATTGGAGTGGCCATCACAAAGCCCTGACCTATATCCTATAGAACATTTGTAGGTAGAACTGAAAAAGCGTGTGCGAGCAAGGATGCCTACAAACCTGACTCAGTTAGTTACAATGCTGAGCTATAGTCAATAAACAACATTCTTACACAGGTATTCCTCTTGTCCAGATGGGTTAGGGCAGTGTGCAGAGTAATGACGATGGCATCGTCTGTGGATCTATTCGGGCGGTAAGCAAATTGAAGTGGGTCTAGGGTGGCAGGTAAGGTCGAGGTGATATGATCCTTAACAAGCCTCTCTCAAAGCACTTCATGATGACAGAAGTGAGTGCTATGGGGAGATAGTCATTTAGTTCAGTTGCCTTTGCCATCTTGGGTACAGGAACTATTGTTGCCATCTTGATACATGTGGGGACAGCAAACTGGGATAGGGAGCGATTTAATATGCCCTTAAACACACCTGCCAGCTGGTCTGTGCATGTTCTGAGGACGCGGCTGGGGATGAAGTCTGGGCCGGCAGCCTTGCGAGGGCCTTGCGAGGGTAAACATGTTTAAATGTTTTACTCACATCGGCCACAGAAAAGGAGAGCCCACAGTCCTTGGTAGCGGGCCGCGTCAGTGGCACTGTGTGATCCTCAAAGCGTGCAAAGAATGTGTTTAGCCTGTCTGGAAGCAAGATGTCCGTCTCGGCGACGTGGCTGGTTTTCCTTTAGTAGTCCGTGATTTCCTGCCATATTCTCCTCGTGTCTGAGCCGTTGAATTACGACTCCACTTTGTCTCCATACTGATGTTTAGCTTGTGTGTTTGCCTTGCGGAGTGAATAACCACTAGGCTATTCAGCGGTCAATTATCATTGCTACAGTTGTAAATGTTTATATATTATTATAATTATAATTATTGTAGTTATTATCATTGTTGGTATTATTAATTCTGTATTACTATTATTATTGTTAATGTTATTAGTATTTTTATTGTTATTGGTGTTGTTATTATAATTGTTATTATTATTATTTATTGTTATTATTATCATTATTGTTATTAGTAGTGTTATTATTATTATGATTAGCAGTATTGTTAGAATAATAATAATTGGTATTGTTATTATTTATTGTTATTGTTAGTATTATCAGTATTGTTATTAGTAGTGTTATTGTTATTATTATTGTTATTAGTGTTGTTATTATAATTATTGTTATGATTGTTATTATCAGTATTGTTATTAGTATTGTTATTAGTATTATTGTTATTATCATTGTGATTATTTATTATTATGATTATTTATTATTATTGTTATGACTTTTATTATTATTAATAGTGGTATTGTTATTAGTATTGTTATTATTACACTGCTCAAAAAAATTAAGGGAACACTAAAATAACACATCCTAGATCTGAATGAATGAAATATTCTTATTAAATACTTTTTTCTTTACATAGTTGAATGTGCTGACAACAAAATCACACAAAAATGATCAATGGAAATCAAATTTATCAAACCATGGAGGTCTGGATTTGGAGTCACACTCAAAATTAAAGTGGAAAACCCCACTACAGGCTGATCCAACTTTGATGTAATGTCCTTTAAACAAGTCAAAATGAGTCTCAGAAGTGTGTGTGGCCTCCACGTGCCTGTATGACCTCCCTACAACGCCTGGGCATGCTCCTGATGAGGTCCAACTCCTGGACAGTCTGTGGTGGATGGAGCGAGACATGATGTCCCAGATGTGCTCAATTGGATTCAGGTCTGGGGAACGGGCTGGCCAGTCCATAGCATCAATGCCTTCCTCTTGCAGGAACTGCTGACACACTCCAGCCACATGAGGTGTAGCATTGTCTTGCATTAGGAGGAACCCAGGGCCAACCGCACCAGCATATGGTCTCACAAGGGGTCTGAGGATCTCATCTCGGTACCTAATGGCTGTCAGGCTACCTCTGGCAAGCACATGGAGGCTGTGCGGCCCCGCAAAGAAATGCCACCCCACACCATGACTGACCCACCATGCTGGAGGATGTTGCAGGCAGCAGAACGTTCTCCAACGTTCTCCAGACTCTGTCACATGTGCTCAGTGTGAACCTGCTTTCATCTGTGAAGAGCACAGGGCGCCAGTGGCGAATTTGCCAATCTTGGTGTTCTCTGGCAAATGCCAAACATCCTGCACGGACGTTGGGCCCTCATACCACCCTCATGGAGTCTGTTTCTGACCGTTTGAGCAGACACATGCACATTTGTGGCCTGCTGGAGGTCATTTTGCAGTGCTCCTCTTGCTCCTCCTTGCACAAAGGCGGAGGTAGCGGTCCTGCTGCTGGGTTGTTGCCCTCCTACGGCCTCCTCCACGTCTCCTGGTGTACTGCCCTGTCTCCTGGTAGTGCCTCCATGCTCTGGACACTACGCTGACAGACACAGCAAACCTTCTTGCCACAGCTCGCATTGATGTGCCATCCTGGATGAGCTGCACTACCTGAGCCACTTGTGTGGGTTTTAGACTCCGTCTCATGCTACCACTAGAGTGAAAGCACTGCCAGCATTCAAAAGTGACCAAAACATCAGCCATGAAGCATAGGAACTGAGAAGTGGTCTGTGGTCACCACCTGCAGAACCATTCCTTTATTGGGGGTTTCTTGCTAATTGCCTATAATTTCCACCTGTTGTCTATTCCATTTGCACAACAGCATGTGAACTTTATTGTCAATCAGTGTTGCTTCCTAAGTGGACAGTTTGATTTCACAGAAGTTTGATTGACTTGGAGTTACATTGTGTTGTTTAAGTGTTCCCTTTGTTTTTTTGAGCAGTGTATTATATATATGTATTATTGTTATTATTATTATTGTAATTATTATTACTGTTATTATGATTTATTATTATTGTAATTGTTATTATTATTATTGTTATTATTATTTATGTATTATTGTTATTATTATTATTATTATTATTATTATTATTTATGTATTATTATTATTGTTGTTATTATTATTATTATTTATGTATTATTATTGTTATTATTATTATTATTATTTATGTATTATTATTATTGTTGTTATTATTATTATTATTATTATTTATGTATTATTATTATTGTTGTTATTATTATTATTATTTATGTATTATTATTGTTATTATTGATATTATTATTTATGTATTATTGTTATTGTTGTTATCATTATTATTTATGTATTATTGTTGTTGTTACTATCCGTATTTTGACCAGCACTGTTGGAGTCCGGACCATAAAATTTTCACTGTACCCTGCAGTTATATCTTCATCCCTGTGCATGTGACCAATAAACTCAATCTAATCTAAAATCTAATGTAATCTACTTAACCCCTTAGTGGACAAGGTAAAAGCCAATGAATACATTCTGAGGGACCTTCAACCTATGGTGAATTATATTTATTCTGATGGGAGTGGATGACAATCCCCGATCAACAGGGAACAAGGTCACTGAATGGTTTGATGAGCATGAAATGATGTAAACCATATGCCATGGATGTCTCAGTCACCAGATCTTATGGGAGATTCTGGAGCGGTGCCTGAGACAGAGTTTTCCACCACCATCAATAAAACCAAATGATGTAATTCTGGTGGAAGAATGGTGTCGCATCCCTCCAATAGAGTTCCAGAGACTAGTAGAATCTAGACCAAAGGTGCATTGAAACTGATCTGGCGGCTCGTGGCCCAGCGCCCTACTAAGACACTGTATGTTGGTGTTTCCTTTATTTTGGCAGTTACTTGACCATTCATGAGTGTTCAGAGGCATTTCCTGTATATATGTTCTTCTGTCTATGCTGCTTACACACGTCTCCTACAAACACACACAAACGCACACACACACACACACACACACACACACACACACACACACACACACACACACACACACACACACACACACACACACACACACACACACACACACACACACACACACACACACACACACACAGTCTCTACTCTCCTGCGGTTCTAACACACTCTGCTCTTCAGGAGGCGGTTCGTGTGCTGATCCGTCACTCTGCTGATGTGAACGCGCGGGATAAGAACTGGCAGACGCCGCTTCACGTTGCCGCTGCCAACAAGGCCCTGCGCTGCGCTGAGGTCATCATCCCGCTGCTGAGCAGCGTCAATGTGTCGGACCGCGGGGGGCGCACCGCCCTGCATCACGCTGCCCTCAACGGGCACACCGAGGTACTGTAGGCGGCAGGGTCTCTTTTCACATCTCTTATTCACATCTCTTATTCACATCTCTTATTTACATCTCTTATTCACATCTCTTAACATCTCTTATTCACATCTCTTATTTACATCTCTTATTCACATCTCTTATTTACATCTCTTATTCACATCTCTTATTCACATCTCTTATTTACATCTCTTATTCACATCTCTTATTCACATCTCTTATTTACATCTCTTATTTACGTCCGTACGTATAGTCAGTTAGCCCCAGGCCCAATTCAGGAAGTGAACTGAAATTCTAATTCCAAATTGGAAATGCAATTTACCCCAACCCTCACATGCTCAGTCCCAAATATACCCCTAGTGATACTATCACCTAGGCTCACTAGTGAGTGACAACAACTGTATTAAAATATTGTTGTGTCCAGAAATAACACTCCCACACAAGCGTCATGATAGGTGGTAGAGGTAAAGTCATACAGGCATATACTGGAATAATGGTTGTTTTTGCTTAAACACTAGTCAGTATTTAGAATGCTTACATAAAGAGCCTCGCCCACGCTTGGCCCCTACGAGGGACGCATGCACACGCACACACCTGAGTCACCACTGGCTGCCTGCTGAGACTGACACACACCGCTCACATACTCCCTCTCTTTCTTCCCTCCATTTCAGATGGTTAACCTGCTGCTGGCTAAGGGAGCCAACATCAATGCCTTCGATAAGAAAGATGGCCGCGCCCTGCACTGGGCGGCTTATATGGGTGAGATGTAGACATTAAGAAAGATGGCCGCGCCCTGCACAGGGTGACGTATATGGGTGAGATGTAGACATTAAGAAAGATGGCCGCGCCCTGCACCGGGTGACTTATATGGGTGAGATGTAGACATTAAGAAAGATGGCCGTGCCCTGCACAGGGTGACGTATATGGGTGAGATGTAGACATTAAGAAAGATGGCCGCGCCCTGCACCGGGTGACTTATATGGGTGAGATGGAGACATTAAGAAAGATGGCCGCGCCCTGCACCGGGTGACTTATATGGGTGAGATGTAGACATTAAGAAAGATGGCCGTGCCCTGCACAGGGTGACGTATATGGGTGAGATGTAGACATTAAGAAAGATGGCCGCGCCCTGCACCGGGTGACTTATATGGGTGAGATGGAGACATTAAGAAAGATGGCCGCGCCCTGCACCGGGTGACTTATATGGGTGAGATGTAGACATTAAGAAAGATGGCCGTGCCCTGCACAGGGTGACGTATATGGGTGAGATGTAGACATTAAGAAAGATGGCCGCGCCCTGCACCGGGTGACTTATATGGGTGAGATGTAGACATTAAGAAAGATGGCCGTGCCCTGCACCGGGTGACTTATATGGGTGAGATGTAGACATTAAGAAAGATGGCTGCGCCCTGCACCGGGTGACTTATATGGGTGAGATGTAGACATTAAGAAAGATGACCGCGCCCTGCACCGGGTGACTTATATGGGTGAGATGTAGACATTAAATAGTGTCTGGGCCAAGTCTGCCTCAGTCATTCATATCATTATTTCCATTTCACGAAATAAAATGTTTTCAGAAATCACTGAGTCACCTACTAGTCAGAGAACTGAGCCAAACAACATTGGTTGCTTTCTTCTGGGATTTCTCTTCACTACTCGTGTTGCTGAACATTTGATAGAAACATGGTTTTGAACGGTTACTTTCTTGTAAGATAACTTGATTGATTCTACAGTGAGTGTGATGATGCTCTGATGCGCCCCCTGCAGGACATCTGGATGTAGTGTGTCTGCTTGTCAGCCAGGGGGCAGAGGTCAGCTGTAAGGACAAGCGGGGTTACACCCCCCTACACACGGCCGCTTCTAATGGTCAGATCGCTGTCGTCAAACACCTGCTCAACCTGGCTGTGGAGGTACAGAGACACATGCACACACACACACACACACACATGGAGGGACACAAACACGGAGAGAGACACACACACGGAGAGAGACACACACACGGAGAGACACACACACAGAGAGACACACACACGGAGAGAGACACACACATGGAGAGAGACACACACACGGAGAGACACACAAACAGAGAGACACACACACACAAAGATAAACACACACATGGAGAGACACACACACACGGAGAGAGACACACACATGGAGAGAGACACACACACGGAGAGACACACACACAGAGAGACACACACACACAAAGATAAACACACACATGGAGAGACACACACACAGTGAGAGGCACACACATGGAGAGACACACACACACGGAGAGAGACACACAGATGGAGAGAGACACACACGGAGAGAGACACACACATGGAGAGAGACACACACATGGAGAGAGACACACACGGAGAGAGACACACACACGGAGAGAGACACACACACGGAGAGAGACATACACATGGAGAGAGACACACATGGAGAGAGACACAGAGAGAGACACACACACGGAGAGAGACACACACACGGAGAGACACACACACAGAGAGACACACACACGGAGAGAGACACACACATGGAGAGAGACACACACACGGAGAGACACACAAACAGAGAGACACACACACAAAGATAAACACACACATGGAGAGACACACACACACGGAGAGAGACACACACATGGAGAGAGACACACACACGGAGAGACACACACACAGAGAGACACACACACACAAAGATAAACACACACATGGAGAGACACACACACAGTGAGAGGCACACACATGGAGAGACACACACACGGAGAGAGACACACAGATGGAGAGAGACACACACGGAGAGAGACACACACATGGAGAGAGACACACACATGGAGAGAGACACACACGGAGAGAGACACACACACGGAGAGAGACACACACACGGAGAGAGACATACACATGGAGAGAGACACACATGGAGAGAGACACAGAGAGAGACACACACACGGAGAGAGACATACACATGGAGAGAGACACACATGGAGAGAGACATACACATGGAGAGAGACACACATGGAGAGAGACACACACACGGAGAGAGACATACACATGGAGAGAGACACACATGGAGAGAGACACAGAGAGAGACACACACACGGAGAGAGACACACACGGAGAGAGACACACACGGAGAGAGACACACACATGGAGACACACACACACGGAGAGACACACACGGAGAGAGACACACACGGAGAGAGACACACACATGGAGAGACACACACACAGAGAGACACACACGGAGAGAGACACACACGGAGAGAGACACACACATGGAGAGACACACACACGGAGAGAGACACACACGGAGAGAGACATACACATGGAGAGAGACACACACATGGAGAGACACACACATGGAGAGAGACATACACACGGAGAGAGACATACACATGGAGACACACACATGGAGAGAGACACACAGAGAGAGACACACACACGGAGAGAGACACACACGGAGAGAGACACACACGGAGAGAGACACACACATGGAGAGACACACACACGGAGAGAGACACACACGGAGAGAGACATACACATGGAGAGAGACACACACATGGAGAGAGACACACACGGAGAGAGACACACACGGAGAGAGACATACACATGGAGAGAGACACACACATGGAGAGACACACACATGGAGAGAGACACACACGGAGAGAGACATACACACGGAGAGAGACACACACACGGAGAGAGACACAAAGAGAGAGACACACACATGGAGAGAGACACACAGAGAGAAACACACACACGGAGAGAGACACAGAGAGAGACACACACATGGAGAGAGACACACACACACGGAGAGAGACATACACATGGAGACACACACACGGAGAGACACACACATGGAGAGAGACACACATGGAGAGAGACACACACATGGAGAGACACTCACATGGAGAGAGACACACAGAGAGAGACACACACACGGAGAGAGACACAGAGAGAGACACTCACATGGAGAGAGACACACAGAGAGAGACACACACACGGAGAGAGACACAGAGAGAGACACACACACAGAGAGAGACATACACATGGAGAGACACTCACATGGAGAGAGACACACAGAGAGAGACACACACACGGAGAGAGACACAGAGAGAGACACACACGGAGAGACACACACACGGAGAGAGACACACACATGGAGTGAGACACACAGAGAGAGACACACACACGGAGAGGGACACACACATTTAAATAGTGTGTAGTGTGATGATGACTCGTTCTCCTCTGTGACTGCAGATAGATGAGACCAATGTGTTTGGTAACACGGCTCTGCACTTGGCCTGTTTCAACGGTCAGGATGCTGTGGTCAGTGAGCTGATAGACTACGGAGCTAACGTCAGCCAGCCCAACAACAAGGGTTTCACCCCCTTGCACTTTGCTGCAGCCTCCACCCACGGAGCCCTCTGTCTGGAGTTCCTGGTCAACAACGGGGCTGACGTCAACGTCCAGGTGAGGGTAGTGCCTAAGAGTGGTGAGAGAATGAATGGTCTCACTGAGTTTCTCTGGATCAGTGTTTCTGTATCAGACTGTTCATTCTAGAATTCAGCCCGCTGGTCTATGATGTCACTCCCAACTTTGTTCTGCCTCTCTCAGAGTCGGGATGGGAAGAGCCCCCTCCACATGACAGCGGTCCACGGCCGCTTCACTCGCTCCCAGACACTCATCCAGAATGGTAATACCTGTGTGTCTGTATGTGTGTGTATGTGTGTGTGTATGTGTGTGTACAGTATGTGTGTGTGGGTGTGTGTGTATGTGTGTATGTGTGTGTGTGTGTGTGTGTGTGTGTGTGTGTGTGTGTGTGTGTGTGTGTGTGTGTGTGTGTGTGTGTGTGTGTGTGTGTGTGTGTGTGTGTGTGTGTGTGTGTACAGTATGTGTGTGAGTCTGAGTTCACTAGTCTTACTGTACTGTAGGTGGGGAGATCGACAGTGTGGACAAGGAAGGGAACACTCCTCTTCACATTGCTGCTCGCTATGGTCACGAGCTCCTCATTAACACACTCATCACCAGCGGAGCTGACTGCACAAGGTATGTGTGTGTGTGTGTGTGTGTGTGTGGGGGGCGGGGGGGATGTTTGGATCCCTTTCCTTTCACTTGTTTTATTGTAGTATAGAGGTACAGTACGACTTTATAGTAAAGACCTCTCTCTCTCTCTCTGTCTGTCTGTCTGTCTGTCTGTCTGTCTGTCTGTCTGTCTGTCTGTCTGTCTGTCTGTCTGTCTGTCTGTCTGTCTGTCTGTCACTCTCTGCAGACGAGGGGTCCATGGTATGTTTCCTCTGCACCTGGCTGCTATGAATGCCCACTCAGACTGCTGCCAGAAGCTGCTCTCCTCAGGTAACCTACTAGCACTAAGCCATTGGCTGCTCTCCTCAGGTAGCCTACCAGCACTAAGCAATTGGCTGCTCTTCTGGTAACCTACCAGCACTAAGCCATTGGCTGCTCTCCTGGTAACCTACCAGCACTAAGCCATTGGCTGCTCTCCTCAGGTAGCCTACCAGCACTAAGCCATTGGCTGCTCTCCTCAGGTAACCTACCAGCACTAAGCCATTGGCTGCTCTCCTCAGGTAACCTACCAGCACTAAGCCATTGACTGCTCTCCTCAGGTAACCTACCAGCACTAAGCCATTGGCTGCTCTCCTCAGGTAACCTTTCAGCACTAAGCCATTGGCTGCTCTCCTGGTAATCTACCAGCACTAAGCCATTGGCTGCTCTCCTGGTAACCTACCAGCACTAAGCCATTGGCTGCTCTCCTGGTAACGTACCAGCACTAAGCCATTGGCTGCTCTCCTGGTAACCTACCAGCACTAAGCCATTGGCTGCTCTCCTCAGGTAACCTACCAGCACTAAGCCATTGGCTGCTCTCCTGGTAACCTACCAGCACTAAGCCATTGGCTGCTCTCCTCAGGTAGCCTACCATCACTAAGCCATTGGCTGCTCTCCTCAGGTAGCCTACCAGCACCAAGCCATTGGCTGCTCTCCTTAGGTAGCCTACCAGCACTAAGCCATTGGCTGCTCTCCTCAGGTAACCTACCAGCACCAAGCCATTGGCTGCTCTCCTCAGGTAGCCTACCAGCACTAAGCCATTGGCTGCTCTCCTCAGGTAGCCTACCAGCACTAAGCCATTGGCTGCTCTCCTCAGGTAACCTACCAGCACTAAGCCATTGGCTGCTCTCCTCAGGTAGCCTACCAGCACTAAGCCATTGGCTGCTCTCCTCAGGTAACCTACCAGCACTAAGCCATTGGCTGCTCTCCTCAGGTAACCTACCAGCACTAAGCCATTGGCTGCTCTCCTCAGGTAACCTTCCAGCACTAAGCCATTGGCTGCTCTCCTGGTAACCTACCAGCACTAAGCCATTGGCTGCTCTCCTGGTAACCTACCAGCACTAAGCCATTGGCTGCTCTCCTGGTAACGTACCAGCACTAAGCCATTGGCTGCTCTCCTGGTAACGTACCAGCACTAAGCCATTGGCTGCTCTCCTGGTAACCTACCAGCACTAAGCCATTGGCTGCTCTCCTCAGGTAACTTACCAGCACTAAGCCATTGGCTGCTCTCCTGGTAACCTACCAGCACTAAGCCATTGGCTGATCTCTTCTGGTTGCCTACCAGCACCACGCCATTGGCTGCTCTCCTCAGGTAACCTACCAGCACTAAGCCATTTGCTGCTCTCCTCAGGTAGCCTACCATCACTAAGCCATTGGCTGCTCTCCTCAGGTAGCCTACCAGCACCAAGCCATTGGCTGCTCTCCTCAGGTAACCTACCAGCACCAAGCCATTGGCTGCTCTCCTCAGGTAACCTACCAGCACCATGCCATTGGCTGCTCTCCTTAGGTAGCCTACCAGCACTAAGCCATTGGCTGCTCTCCTCAGGTAGCCTACTAGCACTAAGCCATTGGCTGCTCTCCTCAGGTAGCCTACCAGCACTAAGCCATTGGCTGCTCTCCTCAGGTAGCCTACCAGCACTAAGCCATTGGCTGTGTGTACTCTGTTTAAAAAATATATATATACTTTATAAGTCCTCTTCTTTTGGCTGGAGAACAAGAATGTCTTATTGCTGCTTCCCAATCCTACATTCCTCTACAAGGGGAACTATTCAGCCTTGGTCAGATTGGAGTCACATTGTTCCTCCAACAGCAATACAAGGCAATGGGCCTACATACACAGACAGGCAAGTGGCCTGCAGTGCATACACAGATAAAGCACGAGCCTGGTTACTCATTGCTAGCTGTCTCCCTGCAGACTAGAATATATCTTAGTGACTGCTCCTGTTGAAATCAGAGAGCTGATTGTTCAATACATACTGGCAAACTTCTATGGAGCGACCATTTTGGCTCCAGTCTGGAAGTCTCATGCTCTGTTTGATAAGAGCTGCACAGTTTCGCTTGACTGTGTGGTCAGACCCATAGGGCCGGGGGGCACTGAGCTCTGTGAGGGATTTGAGGCCTCTACTGTAGGAAAGCAACAAAGGAAGTTCTTTGATGCTGAGTGATTTATTTGTGCTGAGGAGACAGCCGGCTTGAACCACAGTATTAGAGTGGTGGTTTGAGGGCAATATTCATAGTCTTCAGTATCCATGGTTGTTAACTCCTCCTCATCCTCCCCCTTTAATGACCGGAATGGTTTGACCCAGCGTACTGCGGTTCTAGGCATAGGACCAAAGTGTGACAGCGTGATGGGGATACAAATAGAACACTCTTTAACTCACAGCATGCCCTACAGTGTTTTTCTCTTCCTCTGTCTTGTGTGCTTTCAGAGTATAAATACTTATAGAAGTAGAGTATTCGACTATCTCAGCATGTGTTCTAGCCTCTAGTCTCTCACCTTACCTCACCTTGTAATCCCTGGACTCATTCTCCACTTCCCCGTCCCCTGTGTCTCTCTCTCCTCCCTGGACTCATTCTCCACTTCCCAGTCCCCTGTGTCTCTCTCTCCTCCCTGGACTCATTCTCCACTTCCCCGTCCCCTGTGTCTCTCTCTCCTCCCTGGACTCATTCTCCACTTCCCAGTCCCCTGTGTCTCTCTCCTCCCTGGACTCATTCTCCACTTCCCCGTCCCCTGTGTCTCTCTCTCCTCCCTGGACTCATTCTCCACTTCCCCGTCCCCTGTGTCTCTCTCTCCTCCCTGGACTCATTCTCCACTTCCCCGTCCCCTGTGTCTCCCTCTCCTCCCTGGACTCATTCTCCACTTCCCCGTCCCCTGTGTCTCCCTCTCCTCCCTGGACTCATTTTCCACTTCCCCGTCCCTGTGTCTCTCTCTCCTCCCTGGACTCATTCTCCACTTCCCCGTCCCCTGTGTCTGGTTCCTCCCTGGACTCATTCTCCACTTCCCCGTCCCCTGTGTCTCTCTCTCCTCCCTGGACTCATTCTCCACTTCCCCGTCCCCTGTGTCTCTCTCTCCTCCCTGGACTCATTCTCCACTTCCCCGTCCCCTGTGTCTCTCTCTCCTCCCTGGACTCATTCTCCACTTCCCAGTCCCCTGTGTCTCTCTCTCCTCCCTGGACTCATTCTCCACTTCCCCGTCCCCTGTGTCTCTCTCTCCTCCCTGGACTCATTCTCCACTTCCCAGTCCCCTGTGTCTCTCTCTCCTCCCTGGACTCATTCTCCACTTCCCCGTCCCCTGTGTCTCTCTCTCCTCCCTGGACTCATTCTCCACTTCCCCGTCCCCTGTGTCTCTCTCTCCTCCCTGGACTCATTCTCCACTTCCCCGTCCCCTGTGTCTCCCTCTCCTCCCTGGACTCATTTTCCACTTCCCCGTCCCCTGTGTCTCTCTCTCCTCCCTGGACTCATTCTCCACTTCCCCGTCCCCTGTGTCTCTCTCTCCTCCCTGGACTCATTCTCCACTTCCCCGTCCCCTGTGTCTCCCTCTCCTCCCTGGACTCATTTTCCACTTCCCCGTCCCCTGTGTCTCTCTCTCCTCCCTGGACTCATTCTCCACTTCCCCGTCCTCTGTGTCTCCCTCTCCTCCCTGGACTCATTCTCCACTTCTCCGTCCCCTGTGTCTCTCTCTCCTCCCTGGACTCATTCTCCACTTCCCCGTCCCCTGTGTCTCTCTCTCCTCCCTGGACTTATTCTCCACTTCCCCGTCCCCTGTGTCTCTCTCTCCTCCCTGCTATGTGGCTGTTTGTTGCCTCCCTCCCTCGCTGCGTACATCGGCCCCTGTAGGAAGGATGTACAGCGTAATGTGTTCCCTCAGTAACGTCCCCTCGTCCTCGGCCCTGTCTGCAGGCTTCCAAATCGACACCCCAGATGCACTGGGGAGGACCTGTCTACACGCTGCCGCCGCCGGGGGGTGAGTCTCTCTCTCTCTCTCTGTCTCTCTCTCTGTCTCTCTCTGTCTCTCTCTCTCTCTCTCTCTCTCTGTCTCTCTCTCTGTCTCTCTCTCTCTCTCTGTCTCATTCTCACTTCCTCTGTCTCTCTCTGTCTCTCTCTCTCTCTCTGTCTCTCTCTCTCTCTCCCTGTCTCTCCTCTCCTCTCTCTCTTCTCTCTCTCTCTCTCTCTGTCTCTCTCTGTCTCTCTCTCTCTCTGTCTCTATCTGTCTCTGGACTCTCTCTCTCTCTCACTCTCTCTCTCCTCTCTGTCTCTGTCTCTCTCTCTCTCTCATTCTCTCACTTCTCTCGTCCCCTGTCTCTCTCTGTCTCTCTCTCTCTCTGTCTCTCTTCTCTCTCTCTCTCTCTCTCTCTCTCTCTCTCTGTCTCCTCTGTCTCTCTCTCTCTCTCTGTCTCTCTCTCTCTCTCTCTGTCTCTCTCTGTCTCTCTCTCTCTCTCTGTCTGCAGGCTCTCTCTATCTGTCCCCAGCTCTCTCTCTCTCTCTCTCTCTCTCTCTCTCTGTCTCTCTCTGTCTCTCTCTCTCTCTCTGTCTCTATCTGTCTCTCGCTCTCTCTCTCTGTCTCTCTCTGTCTCTCTCTCTCTCTCTCTCTCTCTCTCTCTCTGTCTCTCTCTCTGTCTCTCTCTCTGTCTCTCTCTCTCTCTGTCTCTCTCTCTCTCTCTCTCTGTCTCTCTCTGTCTCTCTCTCTCTCTCTGTCTCTCTCTCTCTCTCTATCTCTCTCTCTCTCTCTCTCTCTCTCTCTCTCTCTCTCTCTGTCTCTCTCTGTCTCTCTCTCTCTCTGTCTCTATCTGTCTCTCGCTCTCTCTCTCTCTCTCTCTCTCTCTCTCTCTCTCTCTCCCCCTGTGTGTGTGTGTCTGATGAAAATAAGAGAAATACCCACACACTGTTTTGTATGCTCCTGTGTAGTTTATTTCAACATTTCTGTCAGAAGGGCTTCATCAGGTGTTTGTCGTCTGTTGGTGTCTATGTATTTCTCTTCAAAACACAATTTGTCATGATTCTACTGCTCCCTCTCCCCCTGTCCCGTTCTGCAGTAATGTGGAGTGTGTGAAGTTGCTTCTGAGCAGTGGTGGGGACCACAACCGGAGGGACAAGTGTGGCAGGTGAGTTCTCTTAGAGGACAGGTAGAAGGGTGGGCAGGTCTGAGGTAAGGGCAGATGAACAGGGCCTTAGTGGGACAGTGAAGTGATGTGTATAGATGATGTTGAAAGCTGGTTCTAACTGGGAACTAAAAGGAGACAAGGACTTCCTCTCTCCAGTTCCTGTGTAGGTGTGTTTGTGTGGCCAGAGCAATTTCCCCTCAACTCTGACTCAACATTTGATCAAATCAAAGTTTATTGGTCACGTACACAGATGAGCAGGTGCTATGGCAGGTGCAGTGAAATGCTTGTTACTAGCTCCAACAAAACATTAGAATGTCTCGCAAATACACAAATCATAGAAGAAATCTAAACAATGAAAGTTAGATTTATTAGTGAGCATGTGTGAGAATGCAGAATATAAATATGTGCTGTGTATAGATAGTATATCAGTATTTTATCATACTAATATTGAGATGCACCCCCCAACCCCCTTTTTTCCCTCAGAACAGCCTCAATTCGTGGACTCTACAAGGTGTCAAAATTGTTCCACAGGGATTCTGGCCCATGTTGACTCCAATGATTCCTACAGTTGTGTCAAGTTGACTGGATGTCCTTTAGGTGGTGGACCATTCTTGATACATGTGGGAAACTGTTGAGTGTGAAAAACCCAGCAGCGTTGCAGTTCTTGACACAAACCCGGTGTGCCTGGCACCTACTACCCTGTTCAAAGGCACTTAAATATTTTGTTTTGCCCATTCACCCTCTGAATGGCACACACACAAACATGTCTCGATTGTCTCAAGGCTTAAAAATCTTTCTTAAACCTGTTTCCTCTCCTTCATCTATACTGATTGAAGTGGATTTCAATAAAGGATCACAGCTTTCACCTGGATTCACCTGGTCAGTCTGTCATGGAAAGAGCAAGCGTTCTTAAAGCTGCAATATCAAATCACTGTGGATGGAACTTTTTGGACGACCCAACCAAATTCATATAGAAAAGGGCGTAATAGATCTGTCATTCTCATTGAAAGCAAGTCTAAGAAGAGGTAGATGAGTTCTATGTGCGCTCTTTGTATGTTTCCCATTTGAGTTTTTTCAGTTTTGTTCACCAGCCTCAAACAGCTGATAATACATTACTGTTGGTTATGGAAAATATATTTCACAGCGGTTTAGATGGTACAATGATTCTCACAAATACACCTGCTTGTTTTGTCACATAAATTGAAATTATGCAAACTATTAGAATATAGGAACCAGGAAATGGCAGAACGATTTCTGCATAGTGCGTCTTTAATGTTTTGTATACTCAGTTTACATACACAGTGAGTAAACAACAGTATGTAAACAGAATATGAGGTGACCAGTGTTCAATGGCTCTATATTAGGGCTGGGAATTGCCAGGGACCTCACGATAGGATATTGTCACTCTACTTAGGTGCCGATGCAATATGTATTGCGATTCGATACAATGATTTTTATTGTGATTTGATGGTCCAAACATATTGCTCACTGTATGTCTGCTGCAGAGAGACCAGAAAGAGTCATAATAAAAACACCTTTTCATCATTCATGGAAATAAAAGTACTGAAAACATTGACTCACTATTTAAAAAGAAGATGGAGAACAAGCTAGAGGATGAAAAATAGTGATGGCTGTCAAACAGTCTGATGGTCTGGTAATAGAAGCTGTTTAACAGTCTGATGGCCTGGTAATAGAAGCTGTTTAACAGTCTGATGTTCTGGGGATAGAAGCTGTTTAACAGTCTGATGGCCTGGTAATAGAAGCTGTTTAACAGTCTGATGGCATGGGGATAGAAGCTGTTTCAACAGTCTGATGGCCTGGGGATAGAAGCTGATCAACAGTCTGATGGCCTGGGGATAGAAGCTGTTTAACAGTCTGATGTTCTGGAGATAGAAGCTGTTTAACAGTCTGATGGCCTGGGGATAGAAGCTGTTTTTAACAGTCTGATGGCCTGGGGGTAGAAGCTGTTTAACAGTCTGATGGTCTGGGGATAGAAGCTGTTTAACAGTCTGATGTTCTGGAGTTAGAAGCTGTTTATCAGTCTGATGGCCTGGGGATAGAAGCTGTTTAACAGTCTGATGTTCTGGAGATAGAAGCTGTTTAACAGTCTGATGTTCTGGGGATAAAGCTGTTCATCAGTCTGATGGCCTGGGGATAGAAGCTGTTTAACAGTCTGATGTTCTGGGGATAGAAGCTGTTTCTCAGTCTGATGGCCTGGTAATAGAAGCTGTTTAACAGTCTGATGTTCTGGGGATAGAAGCTGTTTAACAGTCTGATGGCCTGGTAATAGAAGCTGTTTAACAGTCTGATGTTCTGGGGATAGAAGCTGTTTCTCAGTCTGATGGCCTGGTAATAGAAGCTGTTTAACAGTCTGATGGTCTGGGGATAGAAGCTGTTTCTCAGTCTGATGGCCTGGGGATAGAAGCTGTTTAACAGTCTGATGGTCTGGGGATAGAAGCTGTTTCTCAGTCTGATGGCCTGGTAATAGAAGCTGTTTAACAGTCTGATGGTCTGGGGATAGAAGCTGTTTAACAGTCTGATGGTCTGGGGATAGAAGCTGTTTAACAGTCTGATGGTCTGGGGATAGAAGCTGTTTAACAGTCTGATGGCCTGGGGATAGAAGCTGTTTACCAGTCTGATGGCCTGGGGATAGAAGCTGTTTCTCAGTCTGATGGCCTGGTGATAGAAGCTGTTTAACAGTCTGATGGTCTGGGGATAGAAGTTGTTTAACAGTCTGATGTTCTGGGGATAGAAGTTGTTTAACAGTCTGATGTTCTGGGGATAGAAGCTGTTTCTCAGTCTGATGGTCTGGGGATAGAAGCTGTTTCTCAGTCTCTCGGTCCCAGCTTTGATGCACCCGTACTGTCTCTGTCAGATGGTAGCAGAGGGAACAGACCGTGGCTCAGGTGGCTGAGATTCTTAATGATCTTCTTGACCTTCCTTTGACACAGTCCTGTAAATGCCCTGGAGGACAGGCAGCGTGGCCCCAGTGATGCGTTGGGCTGACCACGCCTCCCTCTGGAGAGTCATGCGGTTGAGGGCGATGCAGTTGTCGTACCATGCAGTGATACAACCCGACAGAATGCTCTCAATGGTTCATCTGTAGAAGATCCTGAGGGTCTTAGGGGGAATGCCAAATTTCAGCGGTTGTGCCTTCTTCACCACGGTGTCAGTGTGCCCTCTGTGTTGAGGATCAGCATAGTGGAGGTGTTGTTGCCTAGCTACCCTCTGTGTTGAGGATCAGCATAGTGGAGGTGTTGTTGTCTGCCCTCTGTTGAGGATCAGCATAGTGGAGGTGTTGTTGCCTAGCTACCATCTGTGTTGAGGATCAGCATAGTGGAGGTGTTGTTGCCTAGCTACCATCTGTGTTGAGGATCAGCATAGTGGAGGTGTTGTTGCCTAGCTACCCTCTGTGTTGAGGATCAGCATAGTGGAGGTGTTGTTGTCTGCCCTCTGTTGAGGATCAGCATAGTGGAGGTGTTGTTGCCTAGCTACCATCTGTGTTGAGGATCAGCATAGTGGAGGTGTTGTTGCCTACCCTCTGTGTTGTGGATCAGCATAGTGGAGGTGTTGTTGTCTAACCTATGTGTTGAGGATCAGCATAGTGGAGGTGTTGTTGTCTAACCTCTGTGTTGAGGATCAGCATAGTGGAGGTGTTGTTGTCTAACCTCTGTGTTGAGGATCAGCATAGTGGAGGTGTTGTTGTCTAACCTATGTGTTGAGGATCAGCATAGTGGAGGTGTTGTTGTCTAGCTACCCTCTGTGTTGAGGATCAGCATAGTGGAGGTGTTGTTGTCTAACCTCTGTGTTGAGGATCAGCATAGTGGAGGTGTTGTTGCTAACCTCTGTGTTGAGGATCAGCATAGTGGAGGTGTTGTTGTCTAACCTCTGTGTTGAGGATCAGCATAGTGGAGGTGTTGTTGCCTAACCTCTGTGTTGAGGATCAGCATAGTGGAGGTGTTGTTGCCTAACCTCTGTGTTGAGGATCAGCATAGTGGAGGTGTTGTTGCCTAACCTCTGTGTTGAGGATCAGCATAGTGGAGGTGTTGTTGCCTACCCTCTGTGTTGAGGATCAGCATAGTGGAGGTGTTGTTGCCTAGCTACCCTCTGTGTTGAGGATCAGCATAGTGGAGGTGTTGTTGCCTAGCTACCCTCTGTGTTGAGGATCAGCATAGTGGAGGTGTTGTTGTCTGCCCTCTGTGTTGAGGATCAGCATAGTGGAGGTGTTGTTGCCTAGCTACCCTCTGTGTTGAGGATCAGCATAGTGGAGGTGTTGTTGCCTAGCTACCCTCTGTGTTGAGGATCAGCATAGTGGAGGTGTTGTTGCCTAGCTACCCTCTGTGTTGAGGATCAGCATAGTGGAGGTGTTGTTGCCTAGCTACCCTCTGTGTTGAGGATCAGCATAGTGGAGGTGTTGTTGCCTAACCTCTGTGTTGAGGATCAGCATAGTGGAGGTGTTGTTGCCTACCCTATGTGTTGAGGATCAGCATAGTGGAGGTGTTGTTGCCTACCCTATGTGTTGAGGATCAGCATAGTGGAGGTGTTGTTGCCTAGCTACCCTCTGTGTTGAGGATCAGCATAGTGGAGGTGTTGTTGCCTAGCTACCCTCTGTGTTGAGGATCAGCATAGTGGAGGTGTTGTTGTCTACCCTCTGTTGAGGATCAGCATAGTGGAGGTGTTGTTGTCTAACCTCTGTGTTGAGGATCAGCATAGTGGAGGTGTTGTTGTCTAACCTCTGTGTTGAGGATCAGCGTAGTGGAGGTGTTGTTGCCTAACCTCTGTGTTGAGGATCAGCATAGTGGAGGTGTTGTTGCCTAACCTCTGTGTTGAGGATCAGCATAGTGGAGGTGTTGTTGTCTAACCTCTGTGTTGAGGATCAGCGTAGTGGAGGTGTTGTTGCCTAACCTCTGTGTTGAGGATCAGCATAGTGGAGGTGTTGTTGTCTAACCTCTGTGTTGAGGATCAGCATAGTGGAGGTGTTGTTGTCTAACCTCTGTGTTGAGGATCAGCATAGTGGAGGTGTTGTTGTCTAACCTATGTGTTGAGGATCAGCATAGTGGAGGTGTTGTTGCCTAGCTACCCTCTGTGTTGAGGATCAGCATAGTGGAGGTGTTGTTGCCTAACCTCTGTGTTGAGGATCAGCATAGTGGAGGTGTTGTTGCCTACCCTATGTGTTGAGGATCAGCATAGTGGAGGTGTTGTTGCCTACCCTATGTGTTGAGGATCAGCATAGTGGAGGTGTTGTTGCCTAGCTACCCTCTGTGTTGAGGATCAGCATAGTGGAGGTGTTGTTGTCTAACCTCTGTGTTGAGGATCAGCATAGTGGAGGTGTTGTTGCCTAGCTACCCTCTGTGTTGAGGATCAGCATAGTGGAGGTGTTGTTGCCTAACCTCTGTGTTGAGGATCAGCATAGTGGAGGTGTTGTTGCCTAGCTACCCTCTGTGTTGAGGATCAGCGTAGTGGAGGTGTTGTTGCCTAGCTACCCTCTGTGTTGAGGATCAGCGTAGTGGAGGTGTTGTTGCCTAGCTACCCTCTGTGTTGAGGATCAGCGTAGTGGAGGTGTTGTTGCCTAGCTACCCTCTGTGTTGAGGATCAGCGTAGTAGAGGTGTTGTTGTCTACCCTCTGTGTTGAGGATCAGCATAGTGGAGGTGTTGTTGCCTAGCCTACCCTCTGTGTTGAGGATCAGCATAGTGGAGGTGTTGTTGCCTAGCTACCCTCTGTGTTGAGGATCAGCATAGTGGAGGTGTTGTTGCCTAGCTACCCTCTGTGTTGAGGATCAGCATAGTGGAGGTGTTGTTGCCTAGCTACCCTCTGTGTTGAGGATCAGCATAGTGGAGGTGTTGTTGCCTAGCTACCCTATGTGTTGAGGATCAGCATAGTGGAGGTGTTGTTGCCTAGCTACCCTCTGTGTTGAGGATCAGCATAGTGGAGGTGTTGTTGCCTAACCTCTGTGTTGAGGATCAGCATAGTGGAGGTGTTGTTGCCTAACCTCTGTGTTGAGGATCAGCATAGTGGAGGTGTTGTTGCCTAGCTACCCTCTGTGTTGAGGATCAGCGTAGTGGAGGTGTTGTTGTCTAACCTCTGTGTTGAGGATCAGCATAGTGGAGGTGTTGTTGCCTATACCCTCTGTGTTGAGGATCAGCATAGTGGAGGTGTTGTTGCCTAGCTACCCTCTGTGTTGAGGATCAGCATAGTGGAGGTGTTGTTGTCTAACCTCTGTGTTGAGGATCAGCATAGTGGAGGTGTTGTTGCCTAGCTACCCTCTGTGTTGAGGATCAGCATAGTGGAGGTGTTGTTGTCTAACCTCTGTGTTGAGGATCAGCATAGTGGAGGTGTTGTTGCCTAACCTCTGTGTTGAGGATCAGCATAGTGGAGGTGTTGTTGCCTAGCTACCCTCTGTGTTGAGGATCAGCATAGTGGAGGTGTTGTTGCCTAACCTCTGTGTTGAGGATCAGCATAGTGGAGGTGTTGTTGCCTAACCTCTGTGTTGAGGATCAGCATAGTGGAGGTGTTGTTGCCTAACCTCTGTGTTGAGGATCAGCATAGTGGAGGTGTTGTTGCCTAACCTCTGTGTTGAGGATCAGCATAGTGGAGGTGTTGTTGTCTAACCTATGTGTTGAGGATCAGCATAGTGGAGGTGTTGTTGTCTAACCTCTGTGTTGAGGATCAGCATAGTGGAGGTGTTGTTGTCTAACCTCTGTGTTGAGGATCAGCATAGTGGAGGTGTTGTTGCCTAACCTCTGTGTTGAGGATCAGCATAGTGGAGGTGTTGTTGCCTAACCTCTGTGTTGAGGATCAGCATAGTGGAGGTGTTGTTGCCTAGCTACCCTCTGTGTTGAGGATCAGCATAGTGGAGGTGTTGTTGCCTAGCTACCCTCTGTGTTGAGGATCAGCGTAGTAGAGGTGTTGTTGTCTACCCTCTGTGTTGAGGATCAGCATAGTGGAGGTGTTGTTGTCTAACCTCTGTGTTGAGGATCAGCATAGTGGAGGTGTTGTTGCCTAACCTCTGTGTTGAGGATCAGCATATGGAGGTGTTGTTGTCTAACCTCTGTGTTGAGGATCAGCGTAGTGGAGGTGTTGTTGCCTAACCTCTGTGTTGAGGATCAGCATAGTGGAGGTGTTGTTGCCTAACCTCTGTGTTGAGGATCAGCATAGTGGAGGTGTTGTTGTCTAACCTATGTGTTGAGGATCAGCGTAGTGGAGGTGTTGTTGCCTAACCTCTGTGTTGAGGATCAGCATAGTGGAGGTGTTGTTGCCTAACCTCTGTGTTGAGGATCAGCATAGTGGAGGTGTTGTTGTCTAACCTATGTGTTGAGGATCAGCGTAGTGGAGGTGTTGTTGCCTAACCTCTGTGTTGAGGATCAGCATAGTGGAGGTGTTGTTGCCTAACCTCTGTGTTGAGGATCAGCATAGTGGAGGTGTTGTTAACTAACCTCTGTGTTGAGGATCAGCGTAGTGGAGGTGTTGTTGCCTAACCTCTGTGTTGAGGATCAGCATAGTGGAGGTGTTGTTGTCTAACCTCTGTGTTGAGGATCAGCATAGTGGAGGTGTTGTTGCCCAGCTACCCTCTGTGTTGAGGATCAGCATAGTGGAGGTGTTGTTGTCTAACCTCTGTGTTGAGGATCAGCGTAGTGGAGGTGTTGTTGTCTAACCTCTGTGTTGAGGATCAGCGTAGTGGAGGTGTTGTTGTCTAACCTCTGTGTTGAGGATCAGCGTAGTGGAGGTGTTGTTGTCTAACCTCTGTGTTGAGGATCAGCATAGTGGAGGTGTTGTTGCCTAGCTACCCTCTGTGTTGAGGATCAGCATAGTGGAGGTGTTGTTGCCTAACCTCTGTGTTGAGGATCAGCATAGTGGAGGTGTTGTTGCCTAACCTCTGTGTTGAGGATCAGCATAGTGGAGGTGTTGTTGTCTAACCTCTGTGTTGAGGATCAGCATAGTGGAGGTGTTGTTGTCTAACCTCTGTGTTGAGGATCAGCGTAGTGGAGGTGTTGTTGCCTAACCTCTGTGTTGAGGATCAGCGTAGTGGAGGTGTTGTTGTCTAACCTCTGTGTTGAGGATCAGCATAGTGGAGGTGTTGTTGCCTAACCCTCTGTGTTGAGGATCAGCATAGTGGAGGTGTTGTTGCCAGCTAACCTCTGTGTTGAGGATCAGCATAGTGGAGTTGTTGTTGCCTAACCTCTGTGTTGAGGATCAGCATAGTGGAGGTGTTGTTGTCTAACCTATGTGTTGAGGATCAGCATAGTGGAGGTGTTGTTGTCTAACCTATGTGTTGAGGATCAGCATAGTGGAGGTGTTGTTGCCTAGCTACCCTCTGTGTTGAGGATCAGCATAGTGGAGGTGTTGTTGCCTAACCTCTGTGTTGAGGATCAGCATAGTGGAGGTGTTGTTGCCTAACCTCTGTGTTGAGGATCTGCATAGTGGAGGTGTTGTTGCCTACCCTATGTGTTGAGGATCAGCGTAGTGGAGGTGTTGTTGCCTAGCTACCCTCTGTGTTGAGGATCAGCGTAGTGGAGGTGTTGTTGTCTAACCTCTGTGTTGAGGATCAGCATAGTGGAGGTGTTGTTGTCTAACCTCTGTGTTGAGGATCAGCGTAGTGGAGGTGTTGTTGTCTAACCTCTGTGTTGAGGATCAGCGTAGTGGAGGTGTTGTTGCCTAACCTCTGTGTTGAGGATCAGCATAGTGGAGGTGTTGTTGCCTAACCTCTGTGTTGAGGATCAGCATAGTGGAGGTGTTGTTGCCTAACCTCTGTGTTGAGGATCTGCATAGTGGAGGTGTTGTTGTCTAACCTATGTGTTGAGGATCAGCATAGTGGAGGTGTTGTTGCCTAACCTCTGTGTTGAGGATCAGCGTAGTAGAGGTGTTGTTGTCTACCCTCTGTGTTGCGGATCAGCGTAGTGGAGGTGTTGTTGTCTAACCTCTGTGTTGAGGATCAGCATAGTGGAGGTGTTGTTGCCTAACCTCTGTGTTGAGGATCAGCGTAGTGGAGGTGTTGTTGTCTAACCTCTGTGTTGAGGATCAGCATAGTGGAGGTGTTGTTGTCTAACCTCTGTGTTGAGGATCAGCGTAGTGGAGGTGTTGTTGTCTAACCTCTGTGTTGAGGATCAGCGTAGTGGAGGTGTTGTTGTCTAACCTCTGTGTTGAGGATCAGCGTAGTGGAGGTGTTGTTGTCTAACCTCTGTGTTGAGGATCAGCATAGTGGAGGTGTTGTTGTCTAACCTCTGTGTTGAGGATCAGCATAGTGGAGGTGTTGTTGCCTAACCTCTGTTTTGAGGATCAGCATAGTGGAGGTGTTGTTGTCTAACCTATGTGTTGAGGATCAGCATAGTGGAGGTGTTGTTGCCTAACCTCTGTTTTGAGGATCAGCATAGTGGAGGTGTTGTTGTCTAACCTCTGTGTTGAGGATCAGCATAGTGGAG
Source organism: Oncorhynchus keta (assembly GCF_023373465.1). Lineage (NCBI taxonomy): Eukaryota > Metazoa > Chordata > Actinopteri > Salmoniformes > Salmonidae > Oncorhynchus > Oncorhynchus keta. The sequence goes on along the minus strand of NC_068427.1, from coordinate 38,836,122 downwards.
GTGTTGTTGTCTAACCTCTGTGTTGAGGATCAGCGTAGTGGAGGTGTTGTTGCCTAACCTCTGTGTTGAGGATCAGCATAGTGGAGGTGTTGTTGTCTAACCTCTGTGTTGAGGATCAGCATAGTGGAGGTGTTGTTGCCTAACCTCTGTGTTGAGGATCAGCATAGTGGAGGTGTTGTTGTCTAACCTCTGTGTTAAGGATCAGCATAGTGGAGGTGTTGTTGTCTAACCTCTGTGTTGAGGATCAGCATAGTGGAGGTGTTGTTGTCTAACCTCTGTGTTGAGGATCAGCATAGTGGAGGTGTTGTTGTCTAACCTCTGTGTTGAGGATCAGCATAGTGGAGGTGTTGTTGCCTAACCTCTGTTTTGAGGATCAGCATAGTGGAGGTGTTGTTGTCTAACCTCTGTGTTGAGGATCAGCATAGTGGAGGTGTTGTTGTCTAACCTCTGTGTTGAGGATCAGCATAGTGGAGGTGTTGTTGTCTAACCTCTGTGTTGAGGATCAGCATAGTGGAGGTGTTGTTGTCTAACCTCTGTGTTGAGGATCAGCGTAGTGGAGGTGTTGTTGCCTAACCTCTGTGTTGAGGATCAGCATAGTGGAGGTGTTGTTGGCTAACCTCTGTGTTGAGGATCAGCGTAGTGGAGGTGTTGTTGCCTAGCTACCCTCTGTGTTGAGGATCAGCGTAGTGGAGGTGTTGTTGCCTAGCTACCCTCTGTGTTGAGGATCAGCGTAGTAGAGGTGTTGTTGTCTACCCTCTGTGTTGAGGATCAGCATAGTGGAGGTGTTGTTGTCTAACCTCTGTGTTGAGGATCAGCATAGTGGAGGTGTTGTTGCCTAACCTCTGTGTTGAGGATCAGCATATGGAGGTGTTGTTGTCTAACCTCTGTGTTGAGGATCAGCATAGTGGAGGTGTTGTTGTCTAACCTATGTGTTGAGGATCAGCATAGTGGAGGTGTTGTTGCCTAACCTCTGTGTTGAGGATCAGCATAGTGGAGGTGTTGTTGTCTAACCTCTGTGTTGAGGATCAGCATAGTGGAGGTGTTGTTGTCTAACCTATGTGTTGAGGATCAGCATAGTGGAGGTGTTGTTGCCCTAACCTCTGTGTTGAGGATCAGCATAGTGGAGGTGTTGTTGTCTAACCTCTGTGTTGAGGATCAGCATAGTGGAGGTGTTGTTGTCTAACCTCTGTGTTGAGGATCAGCATAGTGGAGGTGTTGTTGTCTAACCTATGTGTTGAGGATCAGCATAGTGGAGGTGTTGTTGCCTAACCTCTGTGTTGAGGATCAGCATAGTGGAGGTGTTGTTTCTAACCTATGTGTTGAGGATCAGCATAGTGGAGGTGTTGTTGCCTAACCTCTGTGTTGAGGATCAGCATAGTGGAGGTGTTGTTGTCTACCCTCTGTGTTGAGGATCAGCATAGTGGAGGGGTTGTTGCCTAGCTACCCTATGTGTTGAGGATCAGCATAGTGGAGGTGTTGTTGCCTAACCTCTGTGTTGAGGATCAGCATAGTGGAGGTGTTGTTGCCTAACCTCTGTGTTGAGGATCTGCATAGTGGAGGTGTTGTTGCCTAGCTACCCTCTGTGTTGAGGATCAGCATAGTGGAGGTGTTATTGCCTAGCTACCCTCTGTGTTGAGGATCAGCATAGTGGAGGTGTTGTTGCCTAGCTACCATCTGTGTTGAGGATCAGCATGTGGAGGTGTTGTTGCCTAACCTCTGTGTAGAGAATTAGCGTAGTAGAGGTGTTGTTGCCTAGCTACCCTTTAATCTACTCTTCTTCATTTTTTGGGGCTCCAGTAAGTTTGTGTGACTCAACTCAATGTGCTAGCGTATAACACTGTCCTTCTCTGTGTGTGTGTGTCTCTCTGTGTGTCGCTCCCTCTCCAGGACCTCTCTCCACTATGCGGCAGCCAGTCGTCACTACCAGTGCCTGGAGACCCTTGTGTCGTGTGGGACCTGCATTAATGCCACTGACCAGTGGGGGCGCTCTGCTCTACACTACGCTGCTGCCTCCGACCTGGACAGAAGGTGAGCTTCACTAATCAGACTTGGGGACGAATCCTAACTTCCACTTAAGATTTCAATTCCGATATAGTCATGCATTGATGTAAGTGAAAATGTTACTTAAATGGATGTTAGGATTCACCCCATAGTGACCATACATTGATGATACCATTAGGACCTGTGACTCATGTTACAATTTGATATTATAAACTGCATGTAAATTCAGTTATCGATCAGAGGTTAAAGACTACAATATTGAGCTGGTTCCTATATGCTCCTATCTATAATATGTAATCAAAAGACTAACGGACAGTCGGGCCCCTGAGGCCAGGTCAAACTAGCTGTGTGGTTTTTTGTGGTGACCATAGAGATCCTGATAAATTGTTAGAGATGCTATGTCCCTTCAACCTTCAAAACTCCAGAATGAGTTGAAAATGGCAGCCATATTGGTCAGGGAGAAATCCAAACCAGTCTAATGGAATATATTATTATTATTATTTTATTTCACCTTTATTTAACCAGGTAGGCCAGTTGAGAACAAGTTCTCATTTACAACTATGACCTGGCCAAGATAAAGCAAAGCAGTGCGACAAAAATAACAACACAGAGTTACACATGGAATAAACAAATGTACAGTTAATAACATAATAGTACAATCTGTATACAATGTGTGCAAATGAAGTAAGGAGGTAAGGCAATAAATAGGCCAATAGTGGCAAAGTAATTATCGTTTATCAATTTACACTGGAGTGATAGGTGTGCAGATGAGGATGTGAAAGTAGATATACTGGTGTGCAAAAGAGCAGAAAAACAAAAACAAATATGGGGATGAGGTAGGTAGTTGGATGGATGGGCTATTTACAGATGGGCTTTGTACAGCTGCAGTGATCGGTAAGCTGCTCTGACAGCTGGCGCACAAAGTTAGTGAGGGAGATAGAAGTCTCCAACTTCAGTGATTTTTGTAATTCATTCCAGTCATTGGCAGCAGAGAACTAGAAGGAAAGGCGCCCAAAGGAGGAGTTGGCTTTGGGAATGACCAGTGAAATATACCTGCTGGAGCACGTGCTATGGGTGGATGTTGCAATGGTGACCAGTGCGCTGAGATAAGGCGGCGCTTTACCTAGCAAAGACTTATAGATGACCTGATCTAAAATATTGTCACATAATTATAAATACAGTTTATATGGGTATAAAACCCATACATTTTCTGTATAAATAGCCTCTAAAATATATGTACACTGACCATAACTGTCAAAATGTTGTGTTTTCTTGGAAAGCTGTGAGTGCTATTATATGATGCAAATTCAGTACTTGTTGCATTTACAACTTAATTCCTATCATCAAGTGATTTAAGCCAGTGTCTGGCTGTGGATTGACTGCACTGTTTCAATGGAATGTTATTCTAATTCCTAATTCTATGGTGGTGACCATCTCCGGAAGCTAGACAACCAAGGAACTCCCTGTTTCCATGGATACCTGAGGTAATTCTGAGGTGCCGGTTGAATAGGTGTCTGGATGTTCGGCAGCAGACCGTTCAGTGTTCACACCCCTGACTGTTTCCATTCCAGGAAACTCAGAGAAGCACTGCTGGAGACGCTATATGACCCTGAATAATCATTCTCTGTTGTGTGTGTTGTGAAGGCGACGTCAGGCTCTGGAGCCAGAGAGTGAAGGGGTGCAGGCAGAGAAGGAGAAAGAGGCTGCACTGTGAGTAAACTATTTTATTTCTATGAGTATTACTGCCTCCATCTGGGCATACAGGTAGTCAGTCAGCACAGATTATGGATCAGTGCAAGCCGTGCCTATGGTTCTGCCTGTTTGAGAAAGTCCCTCTCTTTCTCTCTCTTTCTTTCTCTCTCTTTCCCTCTCTCTTTCTCTACTCTGTGCACACAGACCAGTTTAGACAGACAATATCTTCTGTCATTGTCTCTCGCTCATCTTGTTGGATTAACCATTGCGTATGTCAAATCAAATAAAAAAATATGTCACGTGCGCCGAATACAACAGGTGAAGTGCTAAACCTTAGTGAAATGCTTACTTACAGGCTCTAACCAATAGTGCAAAAAAAGGTATTCGGTGAACAATAGGTAGGTAAGAAAAACCACACAATGCAAATAGTCCGGGTAGCCATTTGATTACCTGTTCAGGAGTCTTATGGCTTGGGGGTAAAAACTGTTGAGAAGCCTTTTTGATACGCTGACGATTCTGCAGGTTTTCCTACTTACAAAGCATGTAGAGGTCTGTAATTTTTTATCATAGGTACACTTCAACTGTGAGAGACGGAATCTAAAACAAAAATCCAGAAAAGCACATTGTATTATTTTTAAGTAATTCATTTGCATGACATAAGTATTTGATACATCAGAAAAGCAGAATTTAAGAAACCTCTATACAGACCTTCTCCAGATCCTTCAGGTTTCGGGGCTGTCGCTGGGCAATATGGACTTTCAGCTCCCTCCAAATATATTCTATTGGGTTCAGGTCTGGAGACTAGCTAGGCCACTCCAGGACCTTGAGATGCTTCTTACGGAGCCACTCCTTAGTTGCCCTGGCTGTGTGTTTCGGGTCGTTGTCATGCTGGAAGACCCAGCCACGACCCATCTTCAATGCTCTCACTCAGGGAAGGAGGTTGTTGGCCAAGATCGTGCGATATGTGGCCCCATCCATCCTCCCCTCAATACGGTGCAGTCGTCCTCTCTCCTTTGCAGAAAAGCATCCCCAAAGAATGAGGTTTCCACATTCATGCTTCACGGTTGGGATGGTGTTCTTGGGGTTGTACTCATCCTTCTTCTTACTCCAAACACAGCGAGTGGGGTTTAGACCAAAAAGCTCTATTTTTGTCTCATCAGACCACATGACCTTCTCCCATTCCTCCTCTGGATCATCCAGGTGGTCATTGGCAAACTTCAGACGGGCCTGGACATGCGCTGGCTTGAGCAGGGGACCTTGCGTGCGCTGCAAGATTTTAATCCATGACGGCTTAGTGTGTTACTAATGGTTTTCTTTGAGACTGTGGTCCCAGCTTTCTTCAGGTCATTGACCAGGTCCTGCCATGTAGTTCTGGGCTGATCCCTCACCTTCCTCATGATCATTGATGCCCCACGAGGTGAGATCTTGCATGGAGCCCCAGACCGAGGGTGATTGACCGTCATCTTGAACTTCTTCCATTTTCTAATAATTGCGCCAACATTTGTTGCCTTCTCACTAAGCTGCTTGCCTATTGTCCTGTAGCCCATCCCAGCCTTGTGCAGGTCTACAATTTTATCCCTGATGTCCTTACACAGCTGGTCTTGGCCATTGTGGAGAGGTTAGAGTCTGTTTGATTGAGTGTGTGGACAGGTGTCTTTTATACAGGTAACGAGTGGAGAACAGGAGGGATTCTTAAAGAAAAAGTAACAAGTCTGTGAGAGCCGGAATTCTTACTGGTTGGTAGATGATCAAATACTTATGTCATGCAATAAAATGCTAATTAATTACTTAAAAATCATACGTGATTTTCTGGATTTTTGTTTTATATTCCGTCTTTCACAGTTGAAGTGCACCTATGATAAAAATTACAGACCTCTACATGCTTTGTAAGTAGGAAAACCTGCAAAATCGGCAGTGTATCAAATACTAGTTCTCCCCACTGTAGGTGTTCCTTTTGTCCAGGTGGGAAAGGGCAGAGTGGAGTGCAATAGAGATCGCATCATCTGTGGATCTGTTTGTGCGGTATGCAAATTGGAGTGGGTCTAGAGTTTCTGGGATAATGGTGTTGATGTGAGCCATTACCAACCTTTCAAAGCACTTCATGGCTACGGACGTGAGAGCTACGGGTCTGTAGTCATTTAGGCAGGTTGCCTTTGTGTTCTTGGGCACAGGGACTATGGTGGTCTGCTTGAATCATGTTGATATGTCTATAAAACATCCCTTTCTCTCTCTCATATCCTCTCGGTCTGAGGCGTTTTTTAAGAACATATTGAAGTGTTTGTGTCTGACGATATTGTATGTTTGTGTAATAGATGTCTAGAATTCCTTTTGCAAAGTGGTGCTACTGCCTCTCTGAAGGATAAGCAGGGCTACAGTCCTGTCCACTATGCTGCAGCCTATGGCCACAGACACTGCCTGGAGCTGGTGAGTGCATGCACGCTCATACACACGCTCATGCTACATGCTAGTCAACAATGTATCTGTGTATAGAACTTCAACTTCACAAGATACCATAAATATACACAGCTCACAAATACCACTTATGGAATTGAAATTATTTGTTTTAATGTAATCTGTGGTTGTGGTTTTAGCTGTTGGACAGAGACGAGAGTCACCAGGAGCCCCCAGACTTTCTGGGTGCCAGGAGCCCCCTGCACCTCGCTGTGAGTCATTATCACATATCCACTCTAGCCATGCATAATCACACACACTGCCATGCAGTGCATTATAATTGGGTGAGCTTGTGACCTGAGCAGGAAAAACCTATAGTGGTCATAAAAACGTGGTCATAAAAAACAGATAACTAGCGTTATCATGTACAGAGCCTTCAGAAAGTATTCACACCCCTTGACTTATTCCACATTTTGTTGTGTTACAGCCTGAATTCAAAATGGATTAAATAAAAAATCTCACCCATCTACACAAAATACCCCATAATGACAAATTGTAAAAACATTTTTTTGTAATTTAGTAAATTTATTGAATTTGAAATACAGAAATATCTCATTTACATCTAGTGCATAAAGAAAGTATTCAGACCCCTTCCTTTTCCCCACATTTTGTTACGTTACAGCCTTATTCTAATATTGACAACATACATTTTTTTCTTCATCAATTTACACACAATGCCCCATAATGACAAAGCAAAAATGGTACCAACACGTTTCTGCAGCATTGAAGGTCCCCAAGAAAAGTGGCCTCCATCATTCTGAAATGGAAGAAGTTTGGAACCACCAAGACTCTTCTTAGAGCTGGTCGCCCGGCCAAACTGAGCAGTCGGGGGAGAAGGGCCTTGGTCAGAGAGGTGACCAAGAATCCAATGGTCACTCTGACAGAGCTCCTGAGTTCCTCTGAGATGGGAGAACCTTCCAGAAGGACAACCATCTCTGCAGAACTCCACCAATCAGGCCTTTATGGTTGAGTTTCCAGACAGAAGCCACTCCTCAGTAAAAGGCACATGACAGCCCACTTGGAGTTTGCCAAAAAGCACATAAAGGACACTCAGACCATGAGAAACAAGATTCTCTGGTCTGATGAAACCAAGATTGAACTCTTTGGCCTGAATGCCAAACGTCACATCTGGAAGAAACCTGGCACCATCCCTATGGTGAAGCATGGTGGTGGCAGCATCATGCTGTGGGGATGTTTTTAGTGGCAGGGACTTGAAGACTCGAGGGAAAGATGAACGGAGCAAAGTACAAAGAGATCCTTGATGAAAACCTGCTCTAGAGTGCTCAGACTGGGGCGAAGGTTCATCTTCCAACTGGACAACGACTCAAAGCACACAGCCAAGACAACTCAGGATTGGCTTCGGGACAAGTCTCTAAATGTCCTTGAGTGGAACCAGCCAGAGCCCAGACTTGAACACAATCAAACATCTCTGGAGAGACCTGAAAATACAGTTGAAGTCGGAAGTTTACATACGAGTTTTAATGACTCCAACCTAAGTGTTTTTCAACCACTCCACAAATTTCTTGTTAACAAACTATAGTTTTGGCAAGTCAGTTAACCTGTTGCGACGAGCAATCCCGTATCCGGGATCCTATTTATAGCCTCAAGCTCATTACCATAACGCAACGTTAACTATTCATGAAAATCGCAAATGAAATAAATATATTTGCTCTCAAGCTTAGCCTTTTGTTAACAACACTGTCATCTCAGATTTTCAAAATATGCTTTTGAACCATAGCTAAACAAGCATTTGTGTAAGAGTATTGATAGCCTAGCATAGCATTAAGCCTAGCATTCAGCATGCAACATTTTCACAAAAACAAGAAAAGCATTCAAATAAAATAATTTACCTTTGAAGAACTTCAGATGTTTTCAATGAGGAGACTCTCAGTTAGATAGCAGATGTTAGATGTTCAGTTTTTCCAAAAATATTATTTGTGTAGGACAAATCGCTCCGTTTTGTTCATTACGTTTGGGTAAGAAAAAACCTGAAAATTAAGTCATTACAACGCAAACTTTTTTTCCAAATTAACTCCATAATATCGACAGAAACATGGCAAACATTGTTTAGAATCAATCCTCAAGGTGTTTTTCACATATCTATTGAGGATAAATCATTCGTGGCAGTTGACCTTCTCCTCTGAAGAAAATGGAACGCGCATGGAGCTGGAGATTACGCAATAATTTCGATGGAGGACACTGGGCGGACTCCTGGTAAATGTAGTCTCTTATGGTCAATCTTCCAATGATATGCCTACAAATACGTCACAATGCTGCAGACACCTTGGGGAAACGACAGTAAGTGCAGGCTCATTCCTGGCACATTCACAGCCATATAAGGAGACATTGGAACACAGGGCATTCAAAATCTGGACCATTTCCTGTATGAAATTTCATCTTGGTTTCGCCTGTAGCATTAGTTCTGGGGCACTCACAGATAATATCTTTGCAGTTTTGGAAACGTCTGAGTTTTTTCTTTCCAAAGCTGTCAATTACATGCATAGTCGAGCATCTTTTCATGACAAAATATCTTGTTTAAAACGGGAACGTTTTTTTATCCAAAAATTAAAAGAGCGCCCCCTATCTCGAAGAAGTTAAGACCTCTACTTTGTGCATGTAATTTTTCCAACAATTGTTTACAGACAGATTATTTCACTGTATCACAATTACAGTGGGTCAGAAGTTTATATACACTAAGTTGACTGTGCCTTTAAACAGCTTGTAAAATTTCAGAAAATGATGTCATGACTTTCGAAGGCTAATTGACATAATTTGAGTCAATTGCAGATGAACCTGTGGATGTATTTCAAGGCCTACCTTCAAACCCAGTGCCTTTGCTTGACATCATGGGAAAATCAAATGACCTCATCCTTGGCAGCAATTTACAAACGCCTGAAGGTACCACATTCATTTGTACAAACAATAGTACGCAAGTATAAACACCATGGGACCACGCAGCCGTCATACCGCTCAAGAAGGAGACGTGGTCTGTCTCCTAGAGACCAGGGCGCAGCGTGATAAGCGTCCATCTTCTTTTAATGGAAGAACGAACACTGAACAAAACGAACGTGCCTCTATATCAATCAAATTCAAATCAAATGTATTTATATAGCCCTTCGTACATCAGCTGATATATCAAAGTGCTGTACAGAAACCCAGCCTAAAACCCCAAACAGCAAGCAATGCAGGTGTAGAAGCACGGTGGCTAGGAAAAACTCGCTAGAAAGGCCAAAACCTAGGAAGAAACCTAGAGAGGATCCAGGCTATGTGGGGTGGCCAGTCCTCTTCTGGCTGTGCCGGGTGGAGATTATAACAGAACATGGCCAAGATGTTCAAATGTTCATAAATGACCAGCATGGTCGAATAATAACAAGGCAGAACAGTTGAAACTGGAGCAGCAGCACAGTCAGGTGGACCGGGGACAGCAAGGAGTCATCATGTCAGGTAGTCCTGGGGCACGGTCCTAGGGCTCAGGTCCTCTGAGAGAGAGAAAGAAAAAGAGAATTAGAGAGAGCATATGTGGGGTGGCCCGTCCTCTTCTGGCTGTGCCGGGTGGAGATTATAACAGAACATGGCCAAGATGTTCAAATGTTCATAAATGACCAGCATGGTCGAATAATAGTAAGGCAGAACAGTTGAAACTGGAGCAGCAGCATGGCCAGGTGGACTGGGGACAGCAAGGAGTCATCATGTCAGGTAGTCCTGGGGCATGGTCCTAGGGCTCAGGTCAGTTGAAACTGGAGCAGCAGCATGGCCAGGTGGACTGGGGACAGCAAGGAGTCATCATGTCAGGTAGTCCTGGGGCATGGTCCTAGGGCTCAGGTCCTCCGAGAGAGAGAAAGAAAGAAGGAGAGAATTAGAGAACGCACACTTAGATTCACATAGGACACCGAAAAGGACAGGAGAAGTACTCCAGATATAACAAACTGACCCTAGCCCCCCGACACAAACTACTGCAGCATGAGGCTGAGACAGGAGGGGACAGGAGACACTGTGGCCCCATCCGAGGACACCCCCGGACACGAGTGCAGACATGCAACTACACATAGACAATAACCCACAAAAAACAAAATGGAAAATGGCAACCTAAATAGGATCCCCAATCAGAGACAACGATAAACAGCTGTCTCTGATTGGGAGCCAATTCAGGCCACCATAGACCTACATATACCTAGACAATACCAAAACCCCATAGATATACAAAAAACCCTAGACAAGACAAAAACACACATACCACCCTCGTCACACCCTGACTAAGGTCAGGGCGTGACAGCTTGAGAGGATCTGCAGAGAAGAATGGGAGAAACTCCCCAAATACAGGTGTGCCAAGCTTGTAGCGTCATCACGGTTGACAACTCCATTGTGTCCTCCTCCCAGAGCGCTAAGAACCTTGGCGTGATCCTGGACAACACCCTGTCGTTCTCAACTAACATCAAGGCGGTGGCCCGTTCCTGTAGGTTCATGCTCTACAACATCCGCAGAGTACGACCCTGCCTCACACAGGAAGCGGCGCAGGTCCTAATCCAGGCACTTGTCAGATTACTGCAACTCGCTGTTGGCTGGGCTCCCTGCCAGTGCCATTAAACCCCCCCATCCAGATATACAAAACCCCGCTCCTCCGCTCTCTCCACTGGCTTCCAGTTGAAGACAAGACCATGGTGCTTGCCACGGAAGGGAACGGCACCTCAGTACCCTCCAGGCTCTGATCAGGCCCTACACCCAAACAAGGGCACTGCGTTCATCCACCTCTGGCCTGCTCGCCTCCCTACCACTGAGGAAGTACAGGTCAGCCCAGTCAAAAGCTGCTCTGGCTCCCCAATGGTGGAACACACTCCCTCACGACGCCAGGACAGCGGAGTCAATCACCACCTTCCGGAGACACCTGAAACCCCACCTCTTTAAGGAATACCTAGGATAGGATAAAGTAAACCCCCTTAAAAGATTTAGATGCACTATTGTAAAGTGGCTGTTCCACTGGATGTCATAAGGTGAATGCACCAATTTGTAAGTCGCTCTGGATAAGAGCGTCTGCTAAATGACTTAAATGTAATGTAATGTAATGTCATACCCAAGAAGAATCAAGGATGTAATCGCTGCCAAAGGTGCTTCAACAAAGTCTTGAGTAAAGGGTCTGAATACTTTATTTTTTAGACATTTGCTAAATGTTTTTGCTTTGTCGTTATGGGGTATTGTGTGTAGATTGATGAGGAGAAGTGATTACAACTGTGAGTCTTTCTGGGTAAGTATCTAAAAGCTTTTCATACCTAGATTGTATAATATTTCCACATGATTCGTTTTACAATTTTTCAAGCTCTGTCAAATTGGTTGTTGGTAATTGCTAGACAGCCATTTTCAAGTCTTGCCATAGATTTTCCAGCCAATTTATGTCAAAACGTTAACTAGGAACATTCAATGTTGTCTTTGTACACAACTCCAGTGTATATTTGGCCTTGTGTTTTAGGTTATTGTCCTGCTGAAAGGTGAATTTGCCTCCCGGTGTCTGCTGGAGAGCAGACAACCAGGTCTTCCTCCAGGATTTTGCCTGTGCTTAGCTCTGTTTCTGGAATAGCATAACATGATGCAGCCACCACCATGCTTCAAAATATGAAGAGTGGTACTCAGTGACGTGTTTTCTTGGATTTGCTCCAAACATAATGCGTTGTATTCATATTATTCATAGTATCTTCGGTTTTCTCCTATCACATCCATTAAACTCAGTAACTGTTTTAAAGTCACCATTGGCCTCATGGTGAAATCCCTGTGTGGTTTCCTTCATCTTCAGCAACTGAGTTAGGAAGATTGTCTGTATCTTTGTAGTGACTGGGTGTATTGATACACCATCCAAATTCTTATTAATAACTTCACCATGCTCAAAAGAATATTCAATGTCTGCTTTTTTTGTTTTTCATCTACCAATAGGTGCCCTTCTTTGCGAGGCATTGGAAAACGTCACTGGTCTTTGTGGTTGAATCTGTGTTTAAAATGTACTGTTCAACTGAAGGACCTTACAGATTATTATATGTGTTGGCTACAGAGATGAGGTAGTTATTCAAAGATCATGTTAAACACTATTATTGCACACAGAGTGAGTCCATACAACTTATTAAGCAAATTGTTACTCCTGAACTTATTTAGGCTTGCTATAACATTTCATCTTTTCATTTTGAAAAACATAATTCCACTTTCGCGCTATGGGCTGTTGTGTGTAGGCCAGTGATACAGTATCTCAATGTAATCCATTTTAAATTCAGGCTGTAACACAACAAAATGTAGAAAATGTCAAGGGATGTGAATACTTTCTGAAGGCAGCCATTATCACACATACACACACAGAGTATACATTGCATAGACCGCAGTGTCTTTGCATACCAACAGCTGGTATGTGTGTAATGTGTGTGTCTGTCTCCCTGTCCCCCAGGCATACCACGGCCATGCACAGGCTCTGGAGGTGTTGCTGCAAGGGGAGAGGGAGGTAGACCAGGGGGACGAGGAAGGTCGTACTCCCCTGGCTCTAGCGGCCCTCAGGGGCCACACTGACTGCGTCCACACCCTTCTCAGCCAGGGGGCTTTGCCACGCACCACGGACACCAACAGGGGACGCACCCCGGTACACCTAGCAGGTAATGGAGACCACTGTGTGTTTGTGTGTGGGTGTGAGAATTTGAAGTACTCTTTTGATTGGTCTGTGTGCAGTAGTTCTATACTGAGTTTTCTCTCTGTCTTTCCATCTCTCTCTGTCTCTCTGTCTCTGGTTTTCTCTTTCCATCTCTCTCTGTCTTTCTATCTTTCTGTCTCTGTCTTTATATCTTTCTGTCTCTGTTTTTCTGTTTCTCTCTCTCTCTCTCTGTCTCTCTCTCTCTGTCTCTCTCTCTTCTGTCTCTCTCTGTCTCTGTCTTTCTGTCTCTCTGTGTCTGTCTGTCTGTCTGTCTGTCTGTCTGTCTGTCTGTCTGTCTGTCTGTCTGTCTGTCTGTCTGTCTGCCTGCCTGCCTGCCTGCCTGTCTGTCTGTCTGTCTGTCTGTCTGTCTGTCTGTCTGTCTGTCTGTCTGTCTGTCTGTCTGTCTCTCTCGCTCTCTCTCTCTCAATTCAAGGGGCTTTATTGGCATGGGAAAGAAACATATATTAACATTGCCAAAGCAAGTGAAGTAGATAATATACTAAAGTAAAATAAACAATAAAAATGAACAGTAAACATTACACTCACAAAAGTTCTAAAATAATTAAGATAAGCATAAATATGGGTTGTATTTACAGTGGTGTTTGTTCTTCACTGGTTGACCTTTTCCTGTGGCAACAGGTCACACATCTTGCTGCTGTGATGGCACACTGTGGTATTTCACCCATTAGATATGGGAGTTTATCAAAATCGTGTTTGTTTTATAATTCTTTGTGGATCTGTGTAATCTGAGGGAAATATGCGTCTCTGATATAGTCATACATTTGGCAGGAGTTTAGGAAGTGCAGCTCAGTTTCCACCTAATTGTGTGGGCAGTGTGCACATAGCCTGTCTTCTCTTGAGAGCCAGGTCTGCCTACGATGGCCTTTCTCAATAACAAGGCTATGCTCACTGAGTCTGTACATAGTCAAAGCTTTCCTTAATTTTGGGTCAGTCACAGTGGTCAGGTATTAGGCCGCTGTGTACTCTCTGTGTAGGGCCAAATAGCATTCCAGGTTCCTCAGTTTTTTTGTTAATTCTTTCCAATGTGTCAAGTAATTATCTTTTTGTTTTCTCATGATTTGGTTGGGTCTTATTATGTTGCTGTTCTGGGGCTCTGTGGGGTGTGTTTGTGTTTGTGAACAGAGCCCCAGGACCAGCTTGCTTAGGGGACTCTTCTCCAGGTTCATCTCTCTGTAGGCAATGGCTTTGTTATGGAAGGTTTGGGAATCGCTTCCTTTTAAGTGGTTGTAGATTTTAACGGCTCTTTTCTGGATTTTGGTCATTAGTGGGTTTCGGCCTAATTCTGCTCTGCATGCATTATTTGGTGTTCTACGTTGTACACAGAGGATATTTTTGCAGAATTCCGCATGCAGTCTCAATTTGGCGTTTGTCCCTTTTTGTGAATTCTCTCTCTGTGTCTGTCTCTGTCTTTCTGTCTGTTTCTCTCTCTCTGTGTCTGTCTCTGTCTGTCTGTTTCTCTGTCTCTATCTGTCTCTGTCTTTCTGTCGGTTTCTCTCTCTGTTTCTGTCTCTCTGTCTCTGTCTGTCTGTTTCTCTGTCTCTGTCTGTCTGTCTGTTTCCCTTGTTCTCATCTCTCTCCTTCTCTGTCCTCAGTGATGAATGGTCATACGTCGTGTGTACGCCTCCTTCTGGACGACCAGGATAGTGCAGACCTGGTGGACACTACAGACTCTCAGGGACAGTGAGTTTACTGATCTGTAGGGACTGGATGGGTTTAAATAAAATGGTCATGTCTTCCTCTCACCTTTCTCTCTGATAGGCAAGGTAGAAATGTGGCCCTATTGCTTATACCTATCCAGTCTTTTCAGATGTGATTGGATGGATGTAAGCAACATGGCAAACATTCTACCTAGCCTTGTAATACTCGTAGGTGGGAGTAGGGGTTGGGAATGGGGATGTGTCTACCGATCCATTTGTCCTGCTGTGATTGTCTCCTCTCTGTCCCTGTCAGGACTCCTCTGATGCTTGCGGTGGCAGGGGGACATGTGGATGCTGTGTCTCTGCTGCTGGAGAGAGAGGCTGCTGTAGATACAGCAGACAACCATGGCCTGACCGCCCTGCACCTCGGGGTGGGTGTGTGTATTCACTGTACATGTATGTATGTGCATGCGTGTGCGCGCGCGTGTGTTTGTATGGCTGTAAATGTCTGTGACTTCACATGACTGATTGTACTGAATTCTGAGGAGCTTGTAAGAACGGGATCTCTTTGTCCAGTCTAAAAGTTTAAAGGTGAACTCTGTCTCTCTCTTTGTTTCCTTCCGTCTCTCTCTCACTTCTCTCTCCCTTCCACTCTCCCAGTTGCTATGTGGTCAGGAGGAGTGTGTTCAGTGTCTGTTGGAGCAGGAGGCCTCTGTGTTGCTGGGGGACTCCAGGGGCCGAACAGCCCTCCATCTGGCTGCAGCAAAGGGCCACGCATCCTGGCTCGCTGAGCTGCTGAGTATGGCCTGTTCTGAACTGCCCACGCCCCCCTTCCGAGACCACCAGGGGTACACCCCCCTGCACTGGGCCTGCTACTATGGTCAGTTACTAAACCACCCCCCTGCACTGGGCCTGCTACTATGGTCAGTTACTAAACCACCCTACTGCACTGGGCCTGCTACTATGGTCAGTTACTAAACCAACTTACTGCACTGGGCCTGCTACTATGGTCAGTTACTAAACCACCCCCCTGCACTGGGCCTGCTACTATGGTCAGTTACTAAACCACCCTACTGCACTGGGCCTGCTACTATGGTCAGTTACTAAACCAACCTACTGCACTGGGCCTGCTACTATGGTCAGTTACTAAACCACCCCCCTGCACTGGGCCTGCTACTATGGTCAGTTACTAAACCAACTTACTGCACTGGACCTGCTACTATGGTCAGTTACTAAACCACCCCCCTGCACTGGGCCTGCTACTATGGTCAGTTACTAAACCAACTTACTGCACTGGGCCTGCTACTATGGTCAGTTACTAAACCACCCCCCTGCACTGGGCCTGCTACTATGGTCAGTTACTAAACCAACTTACTGCACTGGGCCTGCTACTATGGTCAGTTACTAAACCACCTTACTGCACTGGGCCTGCAACTATGGTCAGTTAATAAACCAACCTACTGCACTGGGCCTGCTACTATGGTCAGTTACTAAACCACCCTACTGCACTGGGCCTGCTACTATGGTCAGTTACTAAACCAACCTACTGTACTGGGCCTGCTACTATGGTCAGTTACTAAACCAACTTACTTCACTGGGCCTGCTACTATGGTCAGTTACTAACATTTAACATTTAAGTCATTTAGCAGACGCTCTTATCCAGAGCGACTTACAAATTGGTGCATTCACCTTATGACATCCAGTAGAACAGTCACTTTACAATAGTGCATCTAAATCTTAAAGGGGGGGGGGGAGAAGGATTACTTATCCTATCCTAGGTATTCCTTAAAGAGGTGGGGTTTCAGGTGTCTCCGGAAGGTGGTGATTGACTCCGCTGTCCTGGCGTCGTGAGGGAGTTTGTTCCACCATTGGGGGGCCAGAGCAGCGAACAGTTTTGACTGGGCTGAGCGGGAACTGTACTTCCTCAGTGGTAGGGAGGCGAGCAGGCCAGAGGTGGATGAACGCAGTGCCCTTGTTTGAGTGTAGGGCCTGATCAGAGCCTGGAGGTACTGAGGTGCCGTTCCCCTCACAGCTCCGTAGGCAAGCACCATGGTCTTGTAGCAGATGCGAGCTTCAACTGGAAGCCAGTGGAGAGAGCGGAGGAGCGGGGTGACGTGAGAGAACTTGGGAAGGTTGAACACCAGACGGGCTGCGGCCTTCTGGATGAGTTGTAGGGGTTTAATGGCACAGGCAGGGAGCCCAGCCAACAGCGAGTTGCAGTAATCCAGACGGGAGATGACAAGTGCCTGGATTAGGACCTGCGCCGCTTCCTGTGTGAGGCAGGGTCGTACTCTGCGGATGTTGTAGAGCATGAACCTACAGGAACGGGCCACCGCCTTGATGTTAGTTGATAACGAGAGGGTGTTGTCCAGGATCACGCCAAGGTTCTTAGCGCTCTGGGAGGAGGACACAATGGAGTTGTCAACCGTGATGGCGAGATCATGGAACGGGCAGTCCTTCCCCGGGAGGAAGAGCAGCTCCGTCTTGCCGAGGTTCAGCTTGAGGTGGTGATCCGTCATCCACACTGATATGTCTGCCAGACATGCAGAGATGCGATTCGCCACCTGGTCATCAGAAGGGGGAAAGGAGAAGATTAATTGTGTGTCGTCTGCATAGCAATGATAGGAGAGACCATGTGAGGTTATGACAGAGCCAAGTGACTTGGTGTATAGCGAGAATAGGAGAGGGCCTAGAACAGAGCCCTGGGGGACACCAGTGGTGAGAGCGCGTGATGAGGAGACAGATTCTCGCCACGCCACCTGGTAGGAGCGACCTGTCAGGTAGGACGCAATCCAAGCGTGGGCCGCGCCGGAGATGCCCAACTCGGAGAGGGTGGAGAGGAGGATCTGATGGTTCACAGTATCGAAGGCAGCCGATAGGTCTAGAAGGATGAGAGCAGAGGAGAGAGAGTTAGCTTTAGCGGTGCGGAGCGCCTCCGTGATACAGAGAAGAGCAGTCTCAGTTGAATGACTAGTCTTGAAACCTGACTGATTTGGATCAAGAAGGTCATTCAGAGAGAGATAGCGGGAGAGCTGGCCAAGGACGGCACGTTCAAGAGTTTTGCAGAGAAAAGAAAGAAGGGATACTGGTCTGTAGTTGTTGACATCGGAGGGATTGAGTGTAGGTTTTTTCAGAAGGGGTGCAACTCTCGCTCTCTTGAAGACGGAAGGGACGTAGCCAGCGGTCAGGGATGAGTTGATGAGCGAGGTGAGGTAAGGGAGAAGGTCTCCGGAGATGGTCTGGAGAAGAGAGGAGGGGATAGGGTCAAGCGGGCAGGTTGTTGGGCGGCCGGCCGTCACAAGACGCAAGATTTCATCTGGAGAGAGAGGGGAGAAAGAGGTCAGAGCACAGGGTAGGGCAGTGTGAGCAGAACCAGCGGTGCCGTTTGACTTAGCAAACGAGGATCGGATGTCGTCGACCTTCTTTTCAAAATGGTTGACGAAGTCATCTGCAGAGAGGGAGGAGGGGGGAGGGGGAGGAGGATTCAGGAGGGAGGAGAAGGTGGCAAAGAGCTTCCTAGGGTTAGAGGCAGATGCTTGGAATTTAGAGTGGTAGAACATGGCTTTCGCAGCAGAGACAGAGGAGGAAAATGTAGAGAGGAGGGAGTGAAAGGATGCCAGGTCCGCAGGGAGGCGAGTTTTCCTCCATTTCCGCTCGGCTGCCCGGAGCCCTGTTCTGTGAGCTCGCAATGAGTCGTCGAGCCACGGGGCGGGAGGGGAGGACCGAGCCGGCCTGGAGGATAGGGGACATAGAGAGTCAAAGGATGCAGAAAGGGAGGAGAGGAGGGTTGAGGAGGCAGAATCAGGAGATAGGTTGGAGAAGGTTTGAGCAGAGGGAAGAGATGATAGGATGGAAGAGGAGAGAGTAGCGGGGGAGAGAGAGCGAAGGTTGGGACGGCGCGATACCATCCGAGTAGGGGCAGTGTGGGAGGTGTTAGATGAGAGCGAGAGGGAAAAGGATACAAGGTAGTGGTCGGAGACTTGGAGGGGAGTTGCAATGAGGTTAGTGGAAGAACAGCATCTAGTAAAGATGAGGTCGAGCGTATTGCCTGCCTTGTGAGTAGGGGGAAGGTGAGAGGGTGAGGTCAAAGAGGAGAGGAGTGGAAAGAAGGAGGCAGAGAGGAATGAGTCAAAGGTAGACGTGGGGAGGTTAAAGTCGCCCAGCACTGTGAGAGGTGAGCCGTCCTCAGGAAAGGAGCTTATCAAGGTATCAAGCTCATCGATGAACTCTCCGAGGGAACCTGGAGGGCGATAAATGATAAGGATGTTAAGCTTGAAAGGGCTGGTAACTGTGACAGCATGGAATTCAAAGGAGGCGATAGACAGATGGGTGAGGGGAGAAAGAGAGAATGACCACTTGGGAGAGATGAGGATCCCGGTGCCACCACCCCGCTGACCAGAAGCTCTCGGGGTGTGCGAGAACACGTGGGCGGACGAAGAGAGAGCAGTAGGAGTAGCAGTGTTGTCTGTGGTGATCCATGTTTCCGTCAGTGCCAAGAAGTCGAGGGACTGGAGGGAGGCATAGGCTGAGATGAACTCTGCCTTGTTGGCCGCAGATCGGCAGTTCCAGAGGCTACCGGAGACCTCGAACTCCACGTGGGTCGTGCGCGCTGGGACCACCAGATCAGGGTGGCCGCGGCCACGCGGTGTGGAGCGTTTGTATGGTCTGTGCAGAGAGGAGAGAACAGGGATAGACAGACACATAGTTGACAGGCTACAGAAGAGGCTACGCTAATGCAAAGGAGATTGGAATGACAAGTGGACTACACGTCTCGAATGTTCAGAAAGTTAAGCTTACGTAGCAAGAATCTTATTGACTAAAATGATTAAAATGATACAGTACTGCTGAAGTAGGCTAGCTGGCAGTGGCTGCATTGTTGACACTACACTAATCAAGTCGTTCCGTTGAGTGTAATAGTTTCTGCAGTGCTGCTATTCGGGGGCTAGCTGGCTAGCTAGCAGTGTTGTTTACGTTACGTTGCGTTAAAAGAACGACAATAGCTGGCTAGCTAACATAGAAAATCGCTCTAGACTACACAATTATCTTTGATACAAAGACGGCTATGTAGCCAGCTATGTAGCTAGCTACGATCAAACAAATCAAACCGTTGTACTGTAATGAAATGAAATGAAAATGTGATACTACCTGTGAATGCGACCGGGTTGTTGAGTTCTATTCAGTAGACTTTGGCTAGCTGTTAGCTGTTAGCTGTTGGCTAGCTAGCAGAGTCTCCTACGTTAAGGACGACAAATAGCTGTCTAGCTAACCTCGGTAAATTAAGATAATCACTCTAAGACTACACACTCTAAACTACACAATTATCTTGGATACGAAGACAGCAAAGACAGCTATGTAGCTAGCTAACACTACACTAATCAAGTCGTTCAGTTGAGTGTAAAAGTTACTACAGTGCTGCTAATCGGTGGGCGTTTGCTAGCGTTTGCTAGCTGGCTAGCTGCTGGGCAAATAGCAGTGAAGGCTACGTTAGGACGACGAAATACGATAATTATGCAATTATCTTTGATACAAGGACGGCTATGTAGCTAGCTAAGAAGAAATTGCTAAGATTAGACAAATCAAACCGTTGTACTATAATGAAATGTAATGAAAAAGTTATACTACCTGCGGAGCGAAGTGCCGATGCGACCGCTCGCTCCAACCCGGAAGTAGTTACACTAAACCAACTTACTGCACTGGGCCTGCTACTATGGTCAGTTACTAAACCAACCTACTGCACTGGGCCTGCTACTATGGTCAGTTACTAAACCAACTTACTGCACTGGGCCTGCTACTATGGTCAGTTACTAAACCAACCTACTGCACTGGGCCTGCTACTATGGTCAGTTACTAAACCAACCTACTGCACTGGGCCTGCTACTATGGTCAGTTACTAAACCACCTTACTGCACTGGGCCTGCAACTATGGTCAGTTACTAAACCAACTTACTGCACTGGGCCTGCTACTATGGTCAGTTACTAAACCACCCCCCTGCACTGGGCCTGCTACTATGGTCAGTTACTAAACCACCCTACTGCACTGGGCCTGCTACTATGGTCAGTTACTAACTCACCTTGTTGGCCGCAGATCGGCAGTTCCAGAGGCTACCGGAGACCAACTTACTGCACTGGGCCTGCTACTATGGTCAGTTACTAAACCAACTTACTGCACTGGGCCTGCTACTATGGTCAGTTACTAAACCACCCTACTGCACTGGGCCTGCTACAGTTACTAAACCAACTTACTGCACTGGCCCTGTTACTATGGTCAGTTACTAAACCAACTTACTGCACTGGCCCTGCTACTATGGTCAGTTACTAAACCAACTTACTGCACTGGGCCTGCTACTATGGTCAGTTACTAAACCACCCCCTGCACTGGGCCTGCTACTATGGTCAGTTACTAAACCAACTTACTGCACTGGGCCTGCTACTATGGTCAGTTACTAAACCAACTTACTGCACTGGGCCTGCTACTATGGTCAGTTACTAAACCAACTTACTGCACTGGGCCTGCTACTATGGTCAGTTACTAAACCACCCTACTGCACTGGGCCTGCTACAGTTACTAAACCAACTTACTGCACTGGCCCTGTTACTATGGTCAGTTACTAGTTACACTAAACCAACTTACTGCACTGGGCCTGCTACTAAACCACCCTACTGCACTGGCCCTGCTACTATGGTCAGTTACTAAACCAACTTACTGCACTGGCCCTGCTACTGTGGTCAGTTACTAAACCAACTTACTGCACTGGGCCTGCTACTATGGTCAGTTACTAAACCACTCTACTGCACTGGGCCTGCTACTATGGTCAGTTACTAAACCACTCTACTGCACTGGGCCTGCTACTATGGTCAGTTACTAAACCACCTTACTGCACTGGGCCTGCTACTATGGTCAGTTACTAAACCACCTTACTGCACTGGGCCTGCTACTATGGTCAGTTACTAAACCAACCTACTGCAGTCCTGCCTCTAACCATGGCTTTGTAGTCCAAATCTCATTCAATGTTCCTGAGGGATTTTGCCTCAATGTATACCTTTTATGTGTAATGTATTTTATGTGTAATATCTTTTATGTGGAATAACTTTCATGTGGAATAATTTTTACGTGTGTATCTTCTACTGATCTTGTTTGTGTGTCCAGGTCACGAGGGCTGTGTGGAGGTACTGCTGGAGCAGAAAGGTTGTCCCTTTATCGATGGGAACCCCTTCACTCCTCTGCACTGTGCTGTGTAAGTCTATACATTTATTGTCCTTATTGATCAAATATATAATGCACAGTGTTGCCCATAGACCTCAGTGTTGACTATAGACCTGTGTTGACTATAGACCTCAGTGTTGGCTATAGACCTCAGTGTTGACTATAGACCTCAGTGTTGACTATAGACCTGTGTTGACTATAGACCTCAGTGTTGACTATAGACCTCAGTGTTGGCTATAGACCTCAGTGTTGACTATAGACCTCAGTGTTGACTATAGACCTCAGTGTTGACTATAGACCTCAGTGTTGACTATAGACCTGTGTTGACTATAGACCTCAGTGTTGACTATAGACCTCAGTGTTGACTATAGACCTCAGTGTTGACTATAGACCTGTGTTGACTATAGACCTCAGTGTTGACTATAGACCTCAGTGTTGACTATAGACCTCAGTGTTGACTATAGACCTCAGTGTTGACTATAGACCTCAGTGTTGACTATAGACCTGTGTTGACTATAGACCTCAGTGTTGGCTATAGACCTCAGTGTTGACTATAGACCTCAGTGTTGACTATAGACCTGTGTTGACTATAGACCTCAGTGTTGGCTATAGACCTCAGTGTTGTCTATTAGACCTCAGTGTTGACTATTAGAGCTGAATGTTGACTTTTAGACCTCTGTGTTGACTATTAGACCTCAGTGTTGACTATTTGACCTCAGTGTTGACTATTAGACCCCTGTGTTGACTATAGACCTCAGTGTTGACTATAAGACCTCATTGTTGATTATTAGATCTCAGTGTTGACTATTAGACCCCTGTGTTGACTGTAGACCTGTGTTGACTATTAGACCTCAGTGTTGACTGTGTTTTACCTTATGGATCTCAGTGTTTACATTCTGTTTTGGTTCTCAGGGTGAATGATCATGAACCCTGTGCCTCACTACTGCTGGAAGCCATGGGATCTGACATGGCCAGCTGTAAGGACGCTAAGGATCGGTAGGTCATCAGACAGCTGTATATCACACAGCCTGTCCTCAATTTCAATCACTCAATTTCAAGCCTCAATCTCAATCACTAATTTCCATGTTTTTTTTGTTCTCTATTCTTCCTTCTGTTCATTTTCCTCTCCTCACATATCTCTCCCCCCTCCATCTCTCAGGACTCCACTCCATGCTGCAGCGTTCTCTGGTCATGTGGACTGTGTTCAGCTGCTTCTGGCCCATGATGCACCTGTGGATGCTGTGGACCAATCAGGGCGCAGTGCGCTGATGATGGCTGCAGAGAAGGGAAGAGTCGGGACTGTAGAGGTGCTGCTGACCAGTGCCAACGCCAGCCTGAGGTTGGTGGACCAGAATGGTAACACCGCGCTCCACCTGGCCTGCAGTAGCGTGAGTGTCCACTAGGGGAATTGATCTCCCAATTTCGTTGACATGACATTTGTACCATATTCAAACTCCATATTTACACATAGTGTATTAAAATATGAAAGGAATGTAACATTTATTTGGCTTCACTATCTTCCTCTCTTCTTCCCTTCCTCTCTTCACTCTCTTCACCTCTTCCTTTTCCTCTCTCAGGGAAAGGAGGACTGTGTACTATTCATCCTGGAGAGGCTGAAGGACACTGTTCTCATAGGTTCCACCAACGCAGCACTGCAGACGTAAGTGTTCGCCAGAGATAGGCCATGGTTAATCTCAGAGCTGTGCGCAAGCTACATCAATTTACTTCTGGGGGGGCGAGTGTCTAGATTTAGTCCCTCCCAACTACAGAACCACCACAAACCTTCTGATTGGTCTGTCCCTGCCAGGCCCCTCCACCTAGCGGCCCATAGCGGTCTGAAGCAGGCTGTCCAGGAGCTGCTGTCCAGGGGGGCCAGTGTTCAGACGTTGGATGAGAACAGTAGGTCTACTGATCTGGGCCCGGTTCCCCAAAAGCATCTTAAGGTTAAGTTAATGTTAGAACCATAGGGTCCTATGGCTCTACCGATGAACTTAACCTAAAGATACTTTTGGGAAAACCGCGACCTGGTCTGGGCATGAACCGGTACCAGTGTGTACCGCATGTTGCATGCTGCTTTTATATCAGCTGTCTGTGGTGTTAGCATGTCTATGTAGCTAGTTACAGCTGTCTGTGGTTCTGTGGTGTTGGCATGTCTATGTAGCTAGTTACAGCTGTCTGTGGTTCTGTGGTGTTGGCATGTCTATGTAGCTAGTTACAGCTGTCTGTGGTTCTGTGGTGTTGGCATGTCTATGTAGCTAGTTACAGCTGTCTGTGGTTCTGTGGTGTTGGCATGTCTATGTAGCTAGTTACAGCTGTCTGTGGTTCTGTGGTGTTGGCATGTCTATGTAGCTAGTTACAGCTGTCTGTGGTTCTGTGGTGTTAGCATGTCTATGTAGCTAGCTACAGCTGTCTGTGCTCTGGTAGGCTAGAGGTATCTATGCAGCTTCCTGGTTTGTAGCTATCTGTCCCAGTCCCACCTGTCCAGTAATGTCATTAAGGCCGGGACGTTTTCCTGACACTTGTCACCTGACTAGGAAAAACTCAAGGCCCTTGTCATTATGTTCAGCGATTTAGATTTGTATTCCTGTGTAGTGTCTGGGCTGGTTGTGTACTGTCTGGTGTCTGGGCTGGCTGAGTATGTCTGGTGTCTGGTCCTGGCTGTGTACTGTCTGGTGTCTGGGCTGGCTGTCTACTGTCTGGTGTCTGGGCTGGCTGTGTTCTGTCTGGTGTCTGGGCTGGCTGTCTACTGTCTGGTGTCTGGGCTGGCTGTGTTCTGTCTGGTGTCTGGGCTGGCTGTGTTCTGTCTGGTGTCTGGGCTGGCTGTGTTCTAATTGAATGCTGCCTTCTCCTGTTGTCTTCCCATCTCTCTGTTTTTCTGCTTCACTTCCCCCTACTTCTTCCATGTTTTCTTCACCCTATATCTCGTTCTCCATCTTCCCAACTATCTCCCTTCCTATCTCTCTCTCTCCCACCCTACCTATCCCGCCCACTCTCTGTCTCCCCCAGGTTTGACCCCTGCTCTGGCTTGCGCTCCTAGCAGGCAGGTGGCTGACTGTCTGGCTCTCATTCTGGTTACCATGATACCTTTCTGCTCCCCTTGCAGCTCCGGTGCGCCCTCCCCAGGTTCCCTCCTGAGAGCCCTACCCAGGAAGGGGAAAAGCTCCCATGGACCTCGCAGCCCCAAGGCCCCCTCGGACCCCTCTAGCGAGGGCAGTGCCAGTCAGAGCGCCACTGAAAACGACTCGGACTCAGAAACCTTTTGACCCCTATGACCTATGACCCTGACTCTTATCAGACTACCTGGATGCCTGAAGATCAGCACTCTCCCACCACCCGACCTCTCCTGATTCCTTGCTCGTGTCCCAGAGCAGAACCTCTCCGTGGGGCTTGTACGGGACTTTGTTCCCCCTAAAGGCTAGAGGGATGGAGCTTGACCCCTAACCTGTGATTCTGTCTGCTGGTGCTTATTTTCCAGATCACTCTTGGTACTGCGTCTCAGCTTGGCGATCAATGACAGGCTGATACCTTTTTTATTTTTTCTTATGAAAAGAGACCCAAGGATGAAGAAAAGTAGAATTGTAACCTTTTCTCTTTTGGTTGGTTGATGTACCAAATATTGACTTAACATAAGTATTTATGTTGATGTTTGTGTCTGGGTAGCCTAGGTATGCATTGAAAGGTACGCCCTGCTCTGTCTATCTGCCCAGTGATGTGAGTATAGCACAAACCAACTGAAGCACAATTCCAGAATTCACTCCTAAGCTTATTATAGAGAAACAGGGTAGAATGCTTTCCTCTAGTTACAGTGTATTTATAGTCAGAGTATCGTCTTTATGCAAAGAAGTGGCATCATTTTCAACCTCGTGTTCCCACACCAATAGAAATATGACATTGGGCACTGAGTTGTTCCTGATCCTGTCACGTGGTCAGTTAGGAAACTTCTGTCCCTCGTGTTCCAGGTCCATAGCGTTTCAGTAAATGACATGCCCAGATACAGTTATGTCAGATCAGGTCTCCAGTGAAAAGGTTGACACCTGTACAGTATTTATTCACATTTATATTATGGTACAAAGGACCGCAGGACCTTGATCACTCTTCATTTCCTCTAACCCTCCCTCCATCCTCGTTTACCATCTGTTGGCTACCTACCTGCAATGTGCCAGTCTCTTAAACGTTTCCAGTGCCTTGTTACACCTTTTATATACTTTAAAATTTAAATTCTCCCAAAAAAGTTTATCCCCTAACGCAGGGTTCTCCAACCCTGTTCCTGGAGAGCCACTGTCCTGTAAGTTTTTCACTCCAACCCTGTTCCTGGAGAGCCACTGTCCTGTAGGTTCACTCCAACCCAGTTCCTGGAGAGCCACTGTCCTGTAGGTTCACTCCAACCCTGTTCCTGGAGAGCCACTGTCCTGTAGGTTCACTCCAACCCTGTTCCTGGAGGGCCACTGTCCTGTAAGTTTTTCACTCCAACCCTGTTCCTGGAGAGCCACTGTCCTGTAGGTTTTTCACTCCAACCCTGTTCCTGGAGAGCCACTGTCCTGTAGGTTTTTCACTCCAACCCTGTTCCTGGAGAGCCACTGTCCTGTAGGTTCACTCCAACCCTGTTCCTGGAGAGCCACTGTCCTGTAGGTTTTTCACTCCAACCCTGTTCCTGGAGAGCCACTGTCCTGTAGGTTCACTCCAACCCTGTTCCTGGAGAGCCACTGTCCTGTAGGTTCACTCCAACCCTGTTCCTGGAGAGCCACTGTCCTGTAGGTTTTTCACTCAAACCCTGTTCCTGGAGAGCCACTGTCCTGTAGGTTTTTCACTCCAACCCTGTTCCTGGAGAGCCACTGTCCTGTAGGTTCACTCCAACCCTGTTCCTGAAGAGCCACTGTCCTGTAGGTTCACTCCAACCCTGTTCCTGGAGAGCCACTGTCCTGTAGGTTCACTCCAACCCTGTTCCCGGAGAGCCACTGTCCTGTAGGTTCACTCCAACCCTGTTCCTGAAGAGCCACTGTCCTGTAGGTTCACTCCAACCCTGTTCCTGGAGAGCCACTGTCCTGTAGGTTCACTCCAACCCTGTTCCCGGAGAGCCACTGTCCTGTAGGTTCACTCCAACCCTGTTCCCGGAGAGCCACTGTCCTGTAGGTTCACTCCAACCCTGTTCCCGGAGAGCCACTGTCCTGTAGGTTCACTCCAACCCTGTTCCTGGAGAGCCACTGTCCTGTAGGTTCACTCCAACCCTGTTCCCGGAGAGCCACTGTCCTGTAGGTTTTCACTCCAACCCTGTTCCTGGAGAGCCACTGTCCTGTAGGTTCACTCCAACCCTGTTCCTGGAGAGCCACTGTCCTGTAGGTTCACTCCAACCCTGTTCCTGGAGAGCCACTGTCCTGTAGGTTCACTCCAACCCTGTTCCTGGAGAGCCACTGTCCTGTAGGTTTTCACTCCAAGCCTGTTCCCGGAGAGCCACTGTCCTGTAGGTTTTCACTCCAAGCCTGTTCCCGGAGAGCCACTGTCCTGTAGGTTCACTCCAACACTGTTCCCGGAGAGCCACTGTCCTGTAGGTTTTCACTCCAAGCCTGTTCCCGGAGAGCCACTGTCCTGTAGGTTCACTCCAACCCTGTTCCTGGAGAGCCACTGTCCTGTAGGTTTTTCACTCCAACCCTGTTCCCGGAGAGCCACTGTCCTGTAGGTTCACTCCAACCCTGTTCCTGGAGAGCCACTGTCCTGTAGGTTTTCACTCCAAGCTTAATCAAGCACACCTTATTCTAATAATTAGCTGGTTGATAAACTGAATCAGGTTAGTTTCAATTGGGGTTAGAGTGAAAACCTACAGGAGGGTAGCTCTCCAGGAACAGGGTTGGAGTGAAAACCTACAGGAGGGTAGCTCTCCAGGAACAGGCTTGGACAGCCCTGCTCTAATGAGTATCCTGTCACTTCTAACCCTGAAAAAGAAACTCAGTTATGGTCAGGCATGCCTGTGTGTATATATATATGCCTGCTACAAGATGTATGACGAAAGGAAGTTGGTTTCTGCTTTTGTACATACCGTGTCATTGTAATAACTCTACCCCAGAGCACACAAATAAAGCACAATGCCTCCGTTTCTAAATGCTTGTCGTTGGAACTAAGAAACGGGGAGTTTCAGTTCTGTCCCAAATGGCAAGCTATTACCTACATAGTGCACTACTTTTGACCAGAACCCTAGGGGCCCTGCTCAAAAGTCATGCACTATAGGGAATAGGGTGGCATTTGAAATGCAGATGGTCTGTCCGTATTACGTCAGTCGTGACAATCGTATCACTGTGTTTGATTGATTTTCATACCAGTTCCTGATTCAGTATGAAATGCTGAAAGTTGTTTGTCAGCTTCCCTTTGTTTTATATGAATTGTACAATTCTATAAAAATCTGTTTTAATTTAGTTCTGTATGTGATTTGCTTGCTTCCCTATTTGTTATCAAGTAAACTAAATATAGCTAATGTTTTTGGCCATCTGAAGCTTACCTGAGAGAATATATCCTCTAGTTCAGTCTTGGAAACCTCAAATGCCTAGATTATATAAGTGGGTAAGGAGTCAACATACCGGTAAAATAATTTCCATTACATGTAGTGATGAACAATGACTTTTACCATCAAATCTATGTAGACTTACAAGACGGGAGGCCAACAAAAACATCTGACACTAAGGTTTAAAACCTTGTGAAATCAGTTAATAATCTTTAATTACATCATCTCTGTACATTTACATCAATTTGTTTGCTCAAACTAGGACCAAGTAAGATTATTTGTGCTCGCTCAGTGATCTTGTGAAACAGTTGGAATTACTTGGCCCTTCAAAATAATCTCTTCCCTCTGGGAAATATGTCATTAGGGACAAGAGTTTCTTTCCAGGTCAGGAAAAACTTGTCTTCAGTCATGCCAAAGAACAGTCATGAATAGTCACTTGTCTAGTTTATGATAAAACAGTTTACCTAGATCTAGGTCTACCTGTGCAATATTCTATGATAATTATTATGGAATGATTGAGTCGTACAAACTGGCCATTCTTTGCATTTCATCACAACAAAAAAGGCATTAATCTTCCTCCTCTATTATTTTCCTTCATCCATCAACCCAGTGTGCTATTATGATTCCCTATTGGGATAAGGCTTTTTCTGCATTGCGGTCTCCTCTCCACCTTGGTGACTGATGCCCATGTTGTGTTCTGTAGCTAGCAGCTCCCTGGTAGCCTGAGTCCCAGATCCATTTATGCTGTAGAAATGACATAGGAATTGGCTAGACAACACAAACAGGTCTGGGACTCAGGCTAGCTCCCTGGTGTAACAGTTCAGCAGTTGACCCCCAGCCCTGTCCAGTGGTCAGGCACCATGAGGAAGTATTTGTCCATAGCCTCACAGAACCGGGCTCGGTACAGCTCTGGAGAGACCACCGTGGGCATCTTACCTGTGTGCGAGACACAAAACGTTTATAATCAATTTTATTTGTATTGCGTTTCTCATTTACAGGAATAAATCAAAAAGGGTTTTATACAATTAACTAATTACTAGGGATCAAAGCTAAACGTGAAAGGGCAGAATACTAAAATAGACTTCAAGGACGAATGTACAGGGAAGGAGGTATTGGTGTCAGATGAATTACCTTGCCCTCCCAGGATCCCTGTGGATTTCACCACCATCTCCAGCTTCTTATCCCATGTGAATGTCCGTATGTAATCTGAAACAATGGGAGGAATGTTTGTTTTAGAAATATAGCAAAGTACAATGTCACTCAAATGCCCTTTTGAAGCAGCATGCATGGTGAAATTAAGAATGATTTTCTATAAAACACCAGTAAAACAGTTGATGTATAACAATGAACAACGTTATAGCCAATGAGAACACATTTGAAAAAGATCAAGCTTTTCCCTCACCTATGATTCCCACCACCAGCTCGTCTGTGGCGTCGTCTCGTCCAACCAGCAGAGAGTAGTCTATGATCAGGTGACTAGACAGGAAGTAGGCATCACTGTGGATAGCAGCCCTGAGGATGGCCTTGCAGTGGGCTCTGATGTACAGAGGGTTGTCATGGACCAGCTTCAGTAGGTTCTCATCCAGCAGAACCACCTAATATAGAATGATGCCATTTAGCTCATGCTTTTATCCAAAGGTCGTTATTGCAAAAGAGAATGTGTTCTCAATTAACAAATCATGTAGAATCACCTCAAAGATGATCAATGGAAACAGGATGCACCTGAGCTCAATTTCAAGTCTCATCGCAAAGGGTATTTGTTTTACATTTTTTATTCATTTCCCCCCCCAAAAATTGCTTTGTCATTATGGGGTATTGTGTGTAGATTGATGAGGAAAACAATGTATTTAATAAATATTAGAATAAGGCTGTAACGTCACAAAATGTGGAAAAAGGGAAGGGGTCTGAATGCACTGTATCTGGTTAAAACAACACATACATAAAACAAAGCAACTTACATTACAGTGATGGCATACATTTATTTTGTATGTGGCCTCAGGTGGGAATCGAACCCATGGCCCAGCCCTGCTAGACTAGCGCCATGCTCACCTCACAGCTCTCCTTCCCAGACTCGGTCTTGACGTTGCGGTTCCTCAGAGAGCCCTTGAGGTCGAACACCTGGGCCATCTTCCTGCCATAGAACAGGTTCTCCATGACAAGAAGGTCCAGCTTCTTCTCAGAGTTGTTCTGGGAGTTCTTGTAGCCGATCCGGTACACACCCAGGATCTTAGCCAGGGCAGTGGGCCGCTGTGGGACAAACTGGGTTTAGGACAGGACTGTGTTGCAATAACCAGCCATCCATCACCACGACGAGAACACAGCTCATTGACATTTTTTACACCATTGAGACCAGCTTTTCTTTTTCAAGGGAGCCCTGCATATACAATGTCATAGAACTAACAAATCTATGAATATAAAACCAGTACAATATGTTTAATACAATTGGATTTCCTCAAATTAAATGAATCTTTATAAATGTATTACTTAAAAAGCAAGGCCAAGCACAGCAAACCAACTCATATATATATACATTGCATGACCAAAAGTATGTCGACACCTGCTCGTCGAACATCTCATTCCAAAATCATGGGCATTAATATGGAGTTGGTCCCCCTTTGCTGCCCCAACATCCTCCACTCTTCTGAGAAGGCTTTCTAGTAGATGTTGGGACTTGCTTCCACTCAGCCATAAAAGCATTAGTGAGGTCAGCACGGATGTTGGGTGATTAGGCCTGGCTCGCAGTCTGCGTTCCAATTCATCCCAAAGGTGTTTGATGGAGTTGAGGTCAGGGCTCTGTGCAGGCCAGTCAAGTTCTTCCACACCGATCTTGACAAATCATTTCTGTATGGATCTCGCTTAGTGCACGGAAGTGTTGTCATGCTGAAACAGGAAAGGGCCGTCCGCAAACTGTTGCCACAAAGTTGAAAGCACAGAATTGTCTAGAATGTCATTGTATGCTGTAGCATTAAGATTTCCCTTCACTGAAACTAAGGGGCCTAACACGAACCATGAAAAACAGTCCCAGACCATTATTCCTCCTCCACCAAACTTTACAGTTGGCACTATGCATTGGGGCAGATATAGTTCTCCTGGCATCCGCCAAACCCAGATTCATTCGTCGGACTGCCAGATGGTCAAGCGTGATTCATCATTCTAGAGAACACGTTTCCACTGTTCCAATGGCAGCAAGCTTTACACCACTTCAGCCGACGCGTGGCAATCTTAGACTTGTGCACGGTTGCTCGGCCACGGAAACCCATTTCATGAAGCTCCTGACGAACTGCTCGTGCTGACATTGCTTCCAGAGGCAGTTTGGAACTCGGTAGTGAGTGTTGCAACTGAGGACAGACGATTTTTATGCGCTACGAGCTTCAGCACTCGGCAGTCTAGTTCTGTGAGCTTGTGTGGCCTACCACTTCGCGGCTGAGACGTTGTTGCTCCTAGACGTTTCCACTTCACAATAACAGCACTGACAATTGACCGGGGAAGTTCTAGCAGGGTAGAAATTTGACAAACTGACTTGGAAAGGTGGCATCCTATGATGGTGCCACGTTGAAAGTCACAGAGCTCTTCAGTAAGGACATTCTACTGCCAATGTTTGTCTATGGAGATTGGAAGGCTGTGTGCTCGATTTTATACACCTGTCAGCAGCGGGTGGCTGAAATAGCCGAATCCACTAAATGAAAGTGGTGTCTACATACTTTTGTATATAGTGTATCATCTATTTAAGTTAATTTAACTTTATTTGTGCTAGACCTGAAGCCAGATGTGTAGCGTAGTTAGCCGGGGGTACCGTAGTTAGCGTAGTTTACCTTCTGCTGCACGGCTCCAGTGATGTAGGTGAAGTAGTGAGGGGCAAAGTCCAGGAAGGACTGAACCTCTAGTCTGGGCATCTGCTTCAGAATGTATCGGTCATCTGAGGGAGGGTAAAGATACACAGTGAGGTACAGACATATTTAAAAGCAGTCTCTTGACCTCAAATGGGACTTCCTGGTAAATAGAAGTTAAAAATAAAATATGGCTCTGGTGTTGCCAGTCACCTTCGGTGGCATAGAAGACAGCCCCAGACTTGCCACCGCGGGCCTGCCAGTTGACACAGTGGGACAGCGAGCGAACAAAGTCATTCTCCGTACTCTCCATTATTTCCTCTCTCATCTTGTGGAACTCCTCAGCATAGTAGATCCTACAGTAGAACTTAGCGTTGGCATCAGAGAACTCTGCAGGGGAGAGAGAGGGGGGGAGACAGAATGAGATGTGTTACGGACTAGGCCTTATGCTTATTATTGAGAGGAAGTTTGCAGGCTAAGAGGTGATGCCATTCCAAAGGGAAATCCAATCAGAAATGCATTTACTCACGTAATTCAATATGAGGGTTTCCTGTCGACTTCTTATGGTTGTCTCCTATGTCTGCATCTTCTGTTCAGAGCAAAAGGAAAACATGCTAGGATCTCCAGAAACATGACATACTACATCAGAACAGAGCTGATTTTCTAGCACCCCCAACTCATGTTGCCCCTTGACCTTGAGACCTTGTCCACTACTCACTAAGAGGCTCAGAGTCCATGCTGCTGCGGCCCAGACCCATCTGGGAGGAGGCGGTCTCGTTGGGCTTGGCTGGGCTGTTCTTGACCCGGCTCTCTCCAGAGCTGCACACAGACAAGATAGGATTATACTTCAGGTAACACACACACAGTTGACATCTGCAGGAGCAGTGTGGTGTACCTGGTGGACAGGGTGGTGTCCTCGCCTCCTGTCTTCAATGTTGTTTTCCACAGTTCATCCAGAGTACTCTTATACTCCTTACAGCTAGAGGTTGGGCAGAGGTCATTCAAATATCATTAGAACAACAAAACACACGTTTGAACAGAAAAGTCAGCCATGTTTAGAGACTGGAGAAGAGTTGGACAGGAGCTGTTACCTGAGAGCGAATGAGATGATGGAGCTGGGTTCTCTCTCACACACGGCGATGGGCACTCTCTCATGCTCATACATCAGGTAATGCTTGTCTGGTTCACTGACGAACAACGTCACAAAACATACAATACACTCTTTATTGATCCATTATATTTGGATATTTTTGATTTGGGCTTTCACAGTGCCCAGTCCCGACACACAACAACATGGCAGCACAGGGTCACCCACAGAGCAGTGCCCTGGAGCAGGTTAGCGGTTAAGTGCCTTGCTCAAGTGCACACCGGCAGTATGTGGCACCTGA
This sequence comes from Oncorhynchus keta, assembly GCF_023373465.1. Taxonomy (NCBI): domain Eukaryota; kingdom Metazoa; phylum Chordata; class Actinopteri; order Salmoniformes; family Salmonidae; genus Oncorhynchus; species Oncorhynchus keta. The sequence continues at coordinate 38,802,756 of NC_068427.1, read as the reverse complement.
GATATTGATGATTTTTCCAGTCGACACTAGGATTCAAGCTAAACATTACAACAAAGTAAGAAAATGAACAGGGCTCAATTTAGTATGGGCATTTACATCAAATTCTTTGGCTGATCATGCAACAATTTATACTACTAGCCAAAAGCCTATTCAGAGATAAAGTCATAATGTACACACAATGGGAATGGGATAGAGTTATAACTGTTGCCTGGCATCAGGTTGGCTAGAATGGCCTTCATGGTGGACTTCTCTTTCACCTGGCTGTCATTGGAGCCCAACAGGTGTCCATCAAACACATCTAGGAGACAACGAGAATTAATTTAAACACAGGAGTGGTCTGTATTTTGATACGCACTGTAGATCCAGAGAAAGAACAGGAAGCTAATGTGGGGGGGTTGTGTGTGTGTGTTCACCCTCTGGGATACTGACGGAATCCTGGTCAGGAAAGCAGGGTCCAGACGAGAGGGGTTCTGAGCCTGGCTCCCCTGGTGACGGTAACGCTAGCAATGACGACCCCCAGCTTGAGGGCATGGCAGTGAGGTGACGATCCTCTGTCCATCAAATAACAGACACGCCCATCAACTACAGTCCACCAATGAGAGAAGTAGTAAAGCATTCTGACTGAAAGCTGAACCAATCCCCTTACCTTTGTCAGCATTTTGCACTAAAGGGGAGGGGTTGCGTGGAGAGGACTCCAGAGCACTTGGCTGTCAAACAAAAGAAACAACATTCCTTACTTTCTGATACACTAAGTGCTTATCATATACTAAGCACTTCCAATAATCTGAATGGTATCAGGAATCTGTTGCACTGACCTTGCTGTCGTCTGTCTGTCGGTGTCTCCCAGGGCTGGCTGGGACAGACAGACGCTTCCTGCCCTTCTCCTGCTGGAACAGGTCCTGCAGCCTAGAGGTTACATGGTTCAACAAATCCATTCTTAGAAAGATCTCCCAATGACATCAATCATTTCTCTGTTCTTCTCTCTCGGCACTGTTGGGAAGGGTCCTTCAGTAAGCGTTTCACTGTTAGTCTAAGGAGGTGACTAATAAAATAGATTCTGATGTGAAAGTCTGATCCCAAGTCAGAATTCAGCCCTAAGGTCCAATGTTATGGACACAGATGAAGCGATTCAACCATTAAAAGTACTTCTTAGTCAAAGACTAGGCTTGATCTGTGTCTAGGAAACTGCCCCTAAAAGTTTAAACATTAAAAGCTGCTCTGAGGTCAGTGTTCTCACCATAGAAATAAGAATGAATAGAAAAGGGCATCTCCATTCAAGTCAATGATGGCACAATGGGTGGGCTGGCAGCCATTTTGAGAGTACCCATGCCAGGAAGTAAAAGCAATAAGTTTACCCTTCAATCCGTGCTGTGATTTGTTGAGTCAAATCAAATGACATTACAAAAAAAAGACATTCAATTGCATGAGCACATTAGTTAGCATCATTTGAATGAACATTCTACATTACCATGGCAATCGAGCATCAGTTGATAGAACATTTCAAAATACCATGGACATTTTTGCATCACAATACCAGGCAGACATTGCGAGTGTACCAGTCGATAGGCAGGGTTAGAGTGTCCAAGCCCGTTCTATTTCTATGGTTCTCACCTGCTGTTCCAGGACTGCAGTGTTTCACACAGGCTCTGTTTCTTCACTACCACTGATTCCAGTACAGTCTGGAGCTGCTGGGGGGAGTCACTACCACAGGCCTGGAGACGAGCCTGCAGCTTCTCTATCCAGCTGTGCAGATCTGCCTCCTCCATCTGAACACGCACACAAACAAAACGGATGGAAAACATGAGTTTGATACCGTTCCATTCTAGCCAGTCCAATGAGCCCGTCCTCCAACATAAAGCAACACCAGCCTCCACTGCGCTATACATACTATACACAGTGGTCCCGCCCGTTGGAGGAAGAACCTACATCTTTCTGTGCAAACAGGTCCTCCATCTTCTGCTCGCGTGTCTTGCTGAAGGTGTCCGTCTTCAGGGAGGTGAGGCGGTCATCTATGGCCAGGTACACCTGAGTCACCCTGACAAGAGGGACATAATGGAAAAGGACTGGTTAGAAATAGATTCTTCAGACTCCTAGCCTGGTCCCAGATCTGTTTGTGCGATCTTGCCAACTACTATGGTTATTGTCAGAGGACAATAACCATAGGAGTCGGCTAAGCAGAACAAACAGATCTGGGATCAGGCAAGTTAAGGTCATGGTAGACAGACAACAGGTAGACCAGTTACTTCTGTGAGAAGTCCTTGAGGTCCTGCTGCATCCGGCCCTTGGAGGGCCCCTGGTTCCTGATGAAGATCTTAGGAGGAGGGAGGCAGACCTCTAGCAGTCTCACTGAGATGTAGCTGGTGGTTAGACAATTACAATGGCATGATGGGCATATACATTTTACCACACTAACTATAGTGATCTTTATGTTCTGGTATTTAGAGGTCATTTGAAGATGTAGTGAGAATGGTCAATTATGTATGGCTGGATAGAAGTCAAAGTCCTGGCCTGTGTTTCCCACCTGAAGGAGGCCACCATCTGGTTATAGGAGAAGTACTGATGGTAGTCATGGTGGATGGAGTGGCCACAGGGCTCAGCATTAGCCCTCCTGGTATACTGGTGACCATAGAACCTCAGCTCCAGGTACTTAGCAAAGGACATGGACCACGAGTCATTAGACAGGGGCACCACAGGAGTCACCTACAGAGAGAGTAGAAGTGAGTAGGAGAATATAATAGAAGAGTGTAAATTAGAGTAGAAGAGAGAGTAGCAGTGGAGCAGGAGAGTGTAGAGTGGAGTAGGAGTAGAATAGAGTATAAGAGAGTAGAGTAGCATAGCAAATAGTATAGTAGAAGAGTAAAGCAGAGTAGGAGAGTAGAGGATAGTGGAGTATGAAGAGAGTAGAGTTGAAGAGTAGAGTAAAGTATGAAGAGTATAGCAGAGTAAAGAAAAGTATAGTAGGCCGGTAAAGCAGAGTAGGAGTGAGTAGGAAGGTATAGTAGGAGAGTAGAGTAGAGAATAGAGTAGGAGAGTAGTGTAGAAGAGAGTATAGTAGAAGAGAGTAAAATAAAGTATAGAGGAGAGAGTAGAAGTAAAATATAGTACAGCAGGAGAGTAGAGTAAAATAATGTATAGAGAAGTAAATTATAGTAGGAGAGTATAGTAGAGTAGAAGAGAGTAAAGTAAGATAGTAGAGTAGGAGAGAGTAGAGTAAAGAGTAGGAGAGTAAATTATAGTAGGGGAGTATAGTACAGTAGGAGAGTAGAGTAGAATATGGTACAGTAAAGTATAATATAGAGTAGCATAGAAGAGAGTAGAGTAAAATAAAGTATAGAGTAGAATAAATTATAGTAGAAGAGAGTAAAGTAGGATAATAGTAGGAGAGAGTAAAGTAAAGAGTAAATTATAGTTTTGAAGAGTAAAGAGTAGGAGAGTAGAGAAGAAGAGAGTATAGTATAGTACAGTGTAGAATAGAGTATAGTACAGTAGGAAAGTAGAGTAGAATATGAGAGTAGAATAGGAGAGTAAAGTATAGAGTAGAAGATTAAATTATAGTAGGGGAGTATAGTACAGTAGAATATGAGGGTCGAATAGAATAGTAGAGTAAAGTATAGAGTAGGAGAGTAGAAGAGTACATTAAAGTAGGGAGGTATAGTACAGTAGGAGAGTAGAGTAGAAGAGTAAATTATAGTAGGAGAGTGGAATAGGAGAGTAAAAGAGTAGAGTAGAGAAGAGAGTAGAGTAGAATAAAATAGAATAGAAGTAAATGATAGTAGAGTAAAGTAGGAGGGTACAATAGAGTAGGAGAGAGTAGAAGAGAGTAAAGAGTAGAAGAGTAGGAGTAGCAGAAAGTAGCATATACGAGTATAGAGAGTAGAAGAGAGTAAAGCATAGGAGAGTAGAAGAGAGTAGGGGTAGAGTAGGAAAGAGTAGAATAGAGTATAGTAAAGGAAAGTATAGTAGAAGAGAGTAAAGTATGATAGTAGAGTAGATCAGCTTAGCTTCAATCTCTCACAGCTTTGATCCTTGTATTCTACTATAATTTACTCTCTCCTACTCTACTATAGTATAGTAGGAGATAGTAAATTATAGTATAGTAGAAGAGAAGAGAATAGAGTAGGATATTATAGTAGAGTATAGTAAATTATAGTAGGAGAGTAAATGAGTAGAAGAGAGTAGATTATATAGTAGAAGAGTAAATTATACTATAGTAGGATAGTAGAGTAGGAGTATAGTAAAATAGTATAGTAGAAGAGGGTACAGTAAAGTATAATATAGAGTAGAAGAGAAGAAAGTAAATTATAGTAGATGAGTGTAAAGTATAGTAAGAGTAGAATTAGAGTAGGAGGGTAGAGTATAGTATAAGATAGTAGAGTACAAGAAAGTATAGCAGCATAGATGAGAGCAGAGTATAGTAGAAGAGAGTATCAATGAGTATAATATAGTATAGTGTGGAGTATAGTATGGAGTATAGTAGAAGAGAGACTAGTATAAGAGTAGAGTAAAGTATAGAGTCTACTTATCTTCAATCTTATCTTCAATCTCACACAGCATTGATCCTTGTATTCTACTCTCTACTATAATTTACTCTTTTCTACTATACTAGAGTAGGAGTATAGTAGAGAAGAGAGTAGAGTATAGAGTCTGCTTAGCTTCAATCTCACAGCTTTGATCCTTGTATTCTACTCTCCTACTCTAGAGTAAAATAAAGTATAGAGTAGAAAAGTACATTATAGTAGAGTAGAAGAGAGTAGAGTAGGCGAGTAGGAGAGAGTAAATTATAGTATAGTAGTAGAGTAAAATATAGTAGAGTAGAAGAGATTTTAGAGTAAAGTAGAGTAGAAGAGAGTATAGTAGAGTAGAGTACAAGGATCAACGCTGTGTGAGAGATTGAAGCTAAGCAGACCTGGACAGCAGCTTTATGCTCTAGCCAAGAACTGGCAGATTAGCAAGCATTTGATTTGTTGAACTAGGGCTGCTAGCTATAGAGCAAGTCCTGGGGGTAGTCATGAAATAGATAAGGAAACACACTGATTAAAAAGTTACTGTACCTGTTTGCATATGCGGCACCAGGAGTAGTTGAGGATGGTGTGTTGGTATCCAGGCACAGGAGAGTCCAGCTCCTTCAGTACGATCTGAACACAGCCACTGCCATGGACAAACCGCCGCACATGGTGCACCATGGGAGTCTCACAGAACATACTGGGGCATTGATAGGACGGCCTGTAACACACACACACACGAAGAGGTGCTAGATTTTATTACATCAGTGACAACCAAATGGATGTAAAAAGGTTTTATTGTAAATTCGCTAACACAATTTGTCTGGTTCAGATTTCCCCCTCACCTGAAACAGTATCTCTCCAGGAATATTCCTAGTGTGAGGTCATTCTTTCCGTAGAACTCCATCGTGACCATCCTGTTGAGAACAAATAAGTACTTGTGAATAGCTGACCTTTCAAAATTCAGTCAGTTGGTCTTTCACAGCTGGTACACAACACTTCTGTTGCACCTAAGGGGATAAATAAAGTAGTATTGAAGACCACCAGGGTTGGGTGGGGTTTACCAGGGACTGACGCAAGGGTTGGGGGCGTTGTTGGACTGGGCAGAGGAGCTGCTGAACAGAACACAGAGTCTCTGATGGTTCACTGGGTTCAGGCAGTCCAGCTGAAACACATAAGTAATGGTGGTCAACGACAGCATAAAAACAGCACATAATGCAATAAAGCACTTCTCTTCAGCCCTGACTTAATATCTCTGGAGAGTGAGGGAAGTGGTGAGCTCTCATCAGTAGCACATTGATCAGTAAACTAGCACTGGTTAAGGGAGATTTTAAGATAGTTATTCCATTACAAACAATCTAACTCACAGATACACCAGTGAGACTGTTGGAGATCTGCGCCATCTACCTCCTATATTGTGATGTGTCCTAACTACCTTGGAGGCCCAGGTCATGTCGTTCTGTCCCGCTGGCTTCTCCTCCTCACTATCAGCCTTGACGGGGTGCTTGGACGGCAGAGCCTCCCGGACCGGTGGCTGGGGTAGGGGCTGGGCGAAGGGGTCTGCCTCCTCCTGTCGGAGTCGGCCTCCTTGGGCACGGTAGTCTGCCAGCATCTTGGCCAAGTCCTGGCTGCTGCCCAGATGCTCTGCGATGCGGGCACTGGTAAGGCGGTGGGAGGGTAACACCTGGATGGTGCGAGGGCCTCCGTTGGCCATGCCTCCACCTGATGGGGTGGAGTCTTTGAGGAGTTGTCGCTTACGTCGACCGTCTAGTTCTTTGAAGTCCTTGTTGAGCAGTGGGGAGAGGTACACCTGCACGAGGAGCTACTATGTTACATCTCAAATATGAAAATATCTTATTGATCATTCGCCCAGCACTTAAGTGTTATGAGATGGCATATTGCGTAAGCATGACTACCATGTTTTGTAGACATCTTCACTATGACCAACGATGTACTGAGTACAGAGGAATTGATGGTTACATAAACGGATTATCTGATATTATACATTACTGAACAAAAAAAAATAAAGGTTGAAAAACATTCAATAAATACAGTCAATGTAAACAAACAGACCTGTTGAGGAAAGTAGTCTCTGCTGGGGCAGCGTAGACCAGCGGGGGAGAGGAGGAAGGGCTCTCTGAAAGTGATGAAGGGGGAGACACATAGGATGATGTCCTTCAGCTCCTGTTTGAAGCCTGCCGTCAGCGTCCTGAGATGGTCGTCCGTCGAGGCCACCTGCCCGGTGACAGAACAGTCAAGGATATCGTTGGACACTCTTGGAGGACAATGGAAGTCGTTTTTAAAATGCGTGTGTTTCTGCATGTAGCCTTAATCCTCACCTGCTCTGTGACAAACAGCCCTGTGTCATCCTGCAGGGGGTCTCTGAACAGCCTGGGGGCCATCTCCGAAGCAGAGCTCTCCTCCTGCGACTCACCCCTCCCCAGAACCCCTGACCCGCTCCGCCCCTCAGCCTCCTCCCCCTGCTCCAGCCCAATCTCATCTGTTAACTCCTCCAGGTCATCAATTAGGTAGGGTGGTGGCGGCGCCAGGGGATTGGGCAACGGCGTGGAGGTCATGACCTCTGCTGACTCCATCCCCTCGGCCACCAGGGAGGATGAGGAGGACAGGAGTTGGGTCTTGGCAACTTTGACAACCTCGACATCTTTAGGCGAGGAGGATTCCGATACAGAATTCTCCTCCTCGTCCCCTAGCACAGTCTCTCCTCCCTGGAAGAGGGTGCTCTGGTCGGTCTCAATTTCCTGGCTCTCCTCCTCCTCGACGGTAGTGCTCTCCAGGAGACAGGGGAAGCTGGTCTTGGCCAGGCTGGGAGGCATGGCAAACTCATCCATGAGGAAGGATATCTCTAGCTGGGAGTGGTAGGCCACACACACCATGAGGATGATGATCTCTTTAACCCGGGCCAGCTCGTACTCAGACGCCCCGCGAAGCTTTATGGTACAGCCTAGCTGGGGAGGGCAGCCCTCAAAGAACATCAGAGTCTTCAACTCATCTGTCACAGAGAAGGGAAAGAGGAGAACATATTACATAGTTGTGATGTGGCACTCAGGAGAGTCAGAATGAGCATGTAGATACATCTAGTCTAGGCTGGAGGACGTTGTGAATGAAAGCACCCGGTTGCAGTGTGTTGGTTTCATGTGTTGGATTATTTAAGTGAAATAAGTGTTATGAACGGCTTCCAACAGCGAAGGTAAAGAGATTTAAAAATGTAGATATGTAAAGATGTACACTAAAAGCAGCATGTTGAGGGCAGAGTAGTTTCCACTCACTGTTGGCCAGCTGGAAGGAGTGTAGGTAGAACTTTTGGCAGGTTCCCAGTCGAGGCTTGGTGAGCAGCTGGTCCATGAACATGACCAGGTCCCCCTGGGTCATACGACTCACCCTGTCCAAGACTTGCTGCAGAGAACCAGAGGTGGGGAAGAGAGACTGAGGGCAGGAACAGCTAATAGACAGTTGCACGGATTAAGCAGAAGAACGGGCTAACATGGCAACAGACACAATCATAAAGAGTAATGAAACACTAGCTGCAGTATCCCATGGGGGAGGTTACTGTGGCCCTAGCAGCACAAAATAATAAAAGGTCTGACTGCTCAGAGACGCTTGGGAAAATGGTCACAGAAATTTCACAAATTAACAAGGCACACCTGTTAATTGAAATGCATTCCAGGTGACCACCTCATGGAAGCTAGTTGAGAGAATGCCAAGAGTGTGAAAAGCTGCCATCAAGGCAAAGGGTGGCTACTTTGAATAATCTGAAATATTGCTTGAATTGTTTAACACTCTTTTGGTTACTACATGATTCCATTTCATTTTGATGTCTTCACTATTATTCTACAATGTACAAGATAGTAGAAATAAAGAAAAACCCTTGAATGAGTAGATGTGCCCAAACTTCTGACTGGTACTGTGTGTGTGTGTAAAATATATATGATTGTAAATGATGCAGTCAATTACATTGATAGAACCCAAATCTATTTGCAAAAAAATGTAATAAAAATAAACTAACAAAATCTACACAAGTAAGATGTTCTTAAGCTTGATAAAGGTGGGTTTGGAAACAACCCAGGCTAGTCTAGCTAGTACAGAGAGCTAGAGAGATGGCAGGGCAATACCAACTGGTTTGACGTTGATAACACCAGTTAATCATTTTTTACTAGCAGTACAGAGAGCTACTGACCGGTTTGACATTGATAACACCAGTTAATCATTTTTTACTAGCAGTATAGAGAGCTACTGACCGGTTTGACGTTGATAACCAGTGTGATGCCGTGCTCCAGCAGCATGTCCTGAGCGATACGAGACACGGTCTTCTCTACCAGCACCAGGTTGGGACGCACGTCCACTATACGCTGAACATAGTTCTTCAGAAACTCATGCTCCTGGGTAACAAAGACACTGACAAAGATTACATTTTCTTTTTCTTAATTCCTAGAAATTGTGGATGGGTGCTAGCAAATGAATGACTAACAGGCTGACCTGAAGCACAATGGGGTCAATGCAGGTGAACTTGGTCTCCTCTCTGTAGAGATACTCTATAGAACACTTCAGAAGCAGGATCTTGGGGTTCTTGATGTACGAGTTCATCTAAAATATGATCAAATTGTACTTTATTGAGTTCACAGACAAGCAATAAACTGTGTCCCTCTGACTGTGTTTACAAGGAGAGATGGTAGCTGTTACATAAGAGAAGGGAACTTACTTTTTTGTGAGCAATGTTCTTGGTACAGACAAAGCCATTCACCACCGCAGAGTCAAACTTCTTCCCTCCAGGAATCTAAAAAACAACAAACCCCCCCCACCCCCAGAAAGAATGAAGTTTAAGAAGACAGCCATTTTGGTCACCTATCAGTCTACTCCTGCAGTATGTGCAGTCTAAGTAAAGCCAAATGACAAAGACCTGATTCACAGTTGAAAGAAATGCAGGCAACGCAGACTTTTGCTTAAATCGTTCATTGAGGTCAATATGGAGACTTGCAAGGAAAGTCAAGTTAATCAACCAGATCTCAAGTTAGAATAGAGCACTATCAGCAAGGTACCTTCTTGACGTGAACCAGTTGTCTGATGTCCATGTCATCATCACAACTGCGAACGTCCGGCCGCACCGTCTGCACTACCTGCCTCACCACAGGAACGATGATGTCACGCCAGGAGAGGCACAGGGACTCGCTGTACAGCAGCTGCTGCAGCAGCGCCATCATGTGGCTGTGGTTGGCAGAGCTGTGGAGGGGGAGAGACGTTAGCCGTTTTCTTTGCAAGAGAAAACAGCGTGTTTTTTGGCCAGTATAACATGCAAAGTCACCAGCTAAAAATGTTTACATACCACCATAGTACACTAATTCATACTGAGAGGAGATCTCTGCTTCATCTAAAGAATGACATATGTCCAGTTCTAATTCTACTTCAATTTAGTAGGCTAGAGACTAGTCTTTACATTCCAAACATCCCACTTCACTAGTGCCTAGCATTTCATGTACTCACATACATAGTTAATGAACAAAAAAAAAGGTTGGACAAACATTTGAGCAACTTTCAAACCTCTAAAGATGTCTGACAGTACTCACAGTAGCCTCTCCATGGCCTCCTTCTCTCCATTCTCCTCTCTGAGCTGGTCCAGGGAGCTGTGGTGCCAGCCCAGAGGAGTGAACAGCACCTCGTTAGCTTTCTCCTCCACACGACGGTTAAACAGGGACTCTGCAGCACACAGAGAGCGATAGCTTGGTTTACAGCTACAGTACATTAGGTTCAGTACCAACTGCTTGTTCAATAGAAAGAACACACAGCTGCTCAAGAGTTGAAAAGTGTACCAATTGCAAAAAAGAAATATCCATAACGAAGCCAGACTACACTAGTAAGTGGAGAGTTCCTACCTTTGATGAAAGCGTCACTGATGGAGATATTCTGTCCTCCGTCCTCTGAAACCAGGTACTCTGATACAGGAGAGAGAAAGAGGAGAAACGCATAAACACACAACTCCACCTTCCATAAACATAAGAGTTATGGGACCTGGCTGAGCAAACAAATAGATTAAGTTCCTCTTTGTATGCTATTGCAGATTTAGGTGATTCGATCAAAATAAACATCTATGTTAAGGCGTTTTCTTTCAGCAAGACATTCTAGTGAAGAGGGATAGGACTGTCCCTGTTCAGGGTGGAACAGTGTGTGTGTTTGTTGCACCATACCTTTCTGCTCCTTGGGGAGCGGTGGTACATGGGGGTACTTGGACTGTTTCTTGATGTGGAAGTTGACGTTGTCCTGCTCCATATTGAGGTTGATGGAAGCAGCAGAGTCACTGTCCACCGCTGACTGGAAACTACTGACTGACGTCCTCTTACTGGGGTTGGATGAGTCTGACGAGGGGGAGGGGGTGCATTGATTGATTGATTGATTAATTGTTAGATCTTTATTAGCACATTAAAAACATGTAATTTGTCTTGTTGATGCATAGCAGCATGGAGGGGGAGTACACACTAGTTATATAGTTCAAGAGCTCAGTAGTAAGAGAAATACTAAGAAAAATCTCAGAGACATTACAAAGAGTCAACTAACTACCTATTGTTTACTCTCAATATTAAAGGCTTAGTGCAGTCAAAAATGTGATTTACCTGTCTTTTATATACAGTTGAAGTCGGAAGTTTACATACACTTAGGTTGGAGTAATGAAAACTCGTTATTCATCCACTCCACAAATTTCTTGTTAACAAACTATAGTTTTGGCAAGTCGGTTAGGACATCTACATTGTGCATGACACAAGTCATTTTTCCAACAATTGTTTACAGACAGATTATTTCACTTATAATTCACTGTATCACAAATCCAGTGGGTCAGAAGTTTACATACACAAAGTTGACTGTGCATTTAAACAGCTTGGAAAATTCCAGAAAATTATGTCATGTCTTTAGATGCTTCTGATAGGCTAATTGACATAATTTGAGTCAATTGGAGGTGTACCTGCAGATGTATTTCAAGGCCTACCTTCAAACTCAGTGCCTCTTTGCTTGACATCATGGGAAAATCAAAATAAATCAGCCAAGACCTCAGAAAATAAATTGGAGACCTCCACAAGTTCAAAACACCTGAAGGTACCACGTTCATCTGTACAAACAATAGTATGTATAAAAGTATAAACACCATGGGACCACGCAGCCGTCATACCGCTCAGGAAGGAGAAGCGTTCTGTCTCCTAGAGATGAATGTACTTGGGTGCGAAAAGTGCAAATCAATCCCAGAACAACAGCAAAGGACCTTGTGACGATGCTGGAGAAAACAGGCACAAAAGTATCTATATCCACAGTAAAACTAGTCCTGTATCGACATAACCTGAAAGGTGGCTCAGCAAGGAAGAAGCCACGGCTCCAAAACCGACATAAAAAAGCCAGACTACGGTTTGCAACTGCACATGGGGACAAAGATGTCCTCTGGTCTGATGAAACAAAAATAGAACTGTTTGGTCATAATGACCATCGTTATGTTTGGAGGAAAAAGGGGCAGGCTTGCAAGCCAAAGAACACCATCCCAACTGTGAAGCACGGGGGTGGCAACATCATGTTGTGGGGGTGCTTTGCTGCATTGCTGTAGCAGGGACTGGTAACATTTCACAAAATATATGGCATCATGAGGGAGGAAAATTATGTGGATATATTGAAACAACATCTCAAGACATCGGTAAGGAAGTTAAAGCTTGGTCACAAATGGGTCTTACAAATTAACAATGATCCCAAGCATACTTCCACAGTTATGGCTTAAGGACAACAAAGTCAAGGTATTGGAGTGGCCATCACAAAGCCCTGACCTCAATCACATAGAAAATGTGTGGACAGAACTGAAAAAGGGTGTGCGAGCAAGGAGGCCTACAAACCTGACTCAGTTACACCAGCTCTGTCCGGAGGAATAGACCAAAATTCACCCAACTTATTGTGGGAAGCTGGTGGAAGGCTACCTGAAACATTTGACCCAAGTTAAACAATTTAAAGGCAATGCTATCAAATCTAATTGAGTGTATGTAAACTTCTGACCCACTGGGAATAAAATAAAAGCTCAAATCACTCTACTATTCTATTCTGACATTTCACATTCTTAAAATAAAGTGGTGTCCTAACTGAGCTAAAACAGAGAATTATTACTAGTATTAAATGTCAGGAATTGTGGAAAAACTGAGTTTAAATGTATTTGGCTAAGGTGTATGTAAACTTCTGACTTGTATATTTTCACACTGAGGTTGGAAATGATGATAATGCCCTTTTAGTGTACCCACTGTTTGAAAAGACTGCCTGACATTTCAGCCTGTTTTGGTGGGATTAACTTTTGGCCTGCCTGCTGACATCACCGGGCGATAAATTGGTTAATAGACCAATAAGAAAGAGTTCCAAACCGCTCTGCCAATGACAGCTAGTTCAGTTTTCCCCTCCCCACTCACAGTCCGAGCTAAATTCTTGCTTTATGACCATTTGAATTGAAAACAATCACAGTAAAGTACTTCACTGGTACCCAGAAATGATTTGATATTGAGAAGAAAATGGCTGCATTGGACCTTTATGAAGAAAGCAGGCATAGACATGATGCTGGTTGTTGTAATGTTTAGCCTGAGGGCTAAAGTCACAAGGCATGCTGGGATACATACTGGCCGTGACATAGTCATTCTCGTCAGCCACCTGGTCTGTGTCACTGTCGCAAAACTTGATGTCTTTGAACCAGGAGGGTTCTGAGTGTCCCTCCAGAGAGTTGACACTGTCACTGTCAGGAGACGGGGTCTCAGAGAACTCTGTGCTCTGAAGAGAAGACAGAACATCACGATCATCATCCTCACCATCACCATCACCCTCTTAATTGAAGTGTGGTGAGCTTTTAGCGCCGTTCGGCTGCAGTGGCATCACTGCTGCACAAAGTTGTTGGAGGAGTGGCTACATGTAATAAACCAAGTGGCTATAGGGAGAAGTAGGCAGACTCGTCCCCTTATTCCCACAAAACAGTATCTCACCTGGAGGGGGCGATAGAGAGCGTACTCATCCCTGAACAGCTGGTCGTGGTGAGTGACACAGTCCAACCAACGACCGTCTACCACAGCCTGACCAATGGCTATCGCCTGGGCCCTGCAAGAGTATGAGTGAGTGAGACAGACAGACAGACAGACAGAGCGAGAGAAAGATGGAAGGGCGAGCGAGAGTGAAGGAGTGAGCAAGATGGAAGAGCAAGAAAGATGGAAGAGTGAGAGAGATGTAGGCAAGAGAGAAAACATTTCCTAACTCATGTAATCTCTTCTTTCTACAATATAGTTATTCAGACATCAGTCAGGTAGCCATGATACAGTATGTCTATACCTGGTGGAGATGGTTCCACTCCTCAGCAGCCAGTTGACCAGCTCCTTCCCCACAATGCAGTTGGGGTATGTACGGAGCCAGTAGCGGTGGTCCTGGAACTCCATGCCAGTACTGTTGTTACAAATCTTCTTCCACAGGTCTTTGAGCTGGGACGAGTCCTACATGTCATGAAAGTCAGTCAGTGAAAAATCTGTTTTTATTGTATGCTTTGCCAACAATGGAGTGTAAATATACAGACAGGGCTAGAAAGAAAATAGAGGGAGAGAGTAAGGACAAGATGGTGAGAGGGAGAGAGTAAGGACAAGATGGTGAGAGGGAGAGCGTAAGGACAAGATGGAGAGAGGGAGAGCGTAAGGACAAGATGGTGAGAGGGAGAGCGTAAGGACAAGATGGAGAGAGGGAGAGCGTAAGGACAAGATGGCGAGAGGGAGAGAGTAAGGACAAGATGGAGAGAGGGAGAGAGTAAGGACAAGATGGAGAGAGGGAGAGCGTAAGGACAAGATGGTGAGAGGGAGAGAGTAAGGACAAGATGGCGAGAGGGAGAGCGTAAGGACAAGATGGAGAGCGTAAGGACAAGATGGAGAGAGGGAGAGCGTAAGGACAAGATGGAGAGAGGGAGAGCGTAAGGACAAGATGGAGAGAGGGAGAGCGTAAGGACAAGATGGAGAGCGTGGAGAGCGTAAGGACAAGATGGAGAGAGGGAGAGCGTAAGGACAAGATGGAGAGAGGGAGAGCGTAAGGACAAGATGGAGAGCGTAAGGACAAGATGGAGAGCGTAAGGACAAGATGGAGAGAGGGAGAGCGTAAGGACAAGATGGAGAGAGGGAGAGCGTAAGGACAAGATGGAGAGAGGGAGAGCGTAAGGACAAGATGGAGAGCGTAAGGACAAGATGGAGAGAGGGAGAGCGTAAGGACAAGATGGAGAGAGGGAGAGCGTAAGGACAAGATGGAGAGCGTAAGGACAAGATGGAGAGCGTAAGGACAAGATGGAGAGAGGGAGAGCGTAAGGACAAGATGGAGAGAGGGAGAGCGTAAGGACAAGATGGAGAGAGGGAGAGCGTAAGGACAAGATGGAGAGAGGGAGAGCGTAAGGACAAGATGGAGAGAGGGAGAGCGTAAGGACAAGATGGAGAGAGGGAGAGCGTAAGGACAAGATGGAGAGAGGGAGAGCGTAAGGACAAGATGGAGAGAGGGAGAGCGTAAGGACAAGATGGCGAGAGGGAGAGCGTAAGGACAAGATGGAGAGCGTAAGGACAAGATGGAGAGCGTAAGGACAAGATGGAGAGAGGGAGAGCGTAAGGACAAGATGGAGAGAGGGAGAGCGTAAGGACAAGATGGAGAGAGGGAGAGCGTAAGGACAAGATGGAGAGAGGGAGAGCGTAAGGACAAGATGGAGAGAGGGAGAGCGTAAGGACAAGATGGAGAGAGGGAGAGCGTAAGGACAAGATGGAGAGAGGGAGGACAAGATGGAGAGCGTAAGGACAAGATGGAGAGCGTAAGGACAAGATGGAGAGGGAGAGCGTAAGGACAAGATGGAGAGGGAGAGCGTAAGGACAAGATGGAGAGCGTAAGGACAAGATGGAGAGCGTAAGGACAAGATGGAGAGGGAGAGCGTAAGGACAAGATGGAGAGAGGGAGAGCGTAAGGACAAGATGGAGAGAGGGAGAGCGTAAGGACAAGATGGAGAGAGGGAGAGCGTAAGGACAAGATGGAGAGAGGGAGAGCGTAAGGACAAGATGGAGAGAGGGAGAGCGTAAGGACAAGATGGAGAGAGGGAGAGCGTAAGGACAAGATGGAGAGAGGGAGAGCGTAAGGACAAGATGGAGAGAGGGAGAGCGTAAGGACAAGATGGAGAGAGGGAGAGCGTAAGGACAAGATGGAGAGAGGGAGAGCGTAAGGACAAGATGGAGAGGGAGAGCGTAAGGACAAGATGGAGAGCGTAAGGACAAGATGGAGAGGGAGAGCGTAAGGACAAGATGGAGAGCCCTAGGACCGTGCCCCAGGACTACCTGACATGATGACTCCAGTTTCAACTGTTCTGCCTTGTTATTATTCGACCATGCTGGTCATTTATGAACATTTGAACATCTTGGCCATGTTCTGTTATAATCTCCACCCGGCACAGCCAGAAGAGGACTGGCCACCCCACATAGCCTGGTTCCTCTCTAGGTTTCTTCCTAGGTTTTGGCCTTTCTAGGGAGTTTTTCCTAGCCACCGTGCTTCTACACCTGCATTGCTTGCTGTTTGGGGTTTTAGGCTGGGTTTCTGTACAGCACTTTGAGATATCAGCTGATGTACGAAGGGCTATATAAATAAATTTGATTTGATTTGAGAGGGAGAGCGTAAGGACAAGATGGAGAGGGAGAGCGTAAGGACAAGATGGAGAGGGAGAGCGTAAGGACAAGATGGAGAGGGAGAGCGTAAGGACAAGATGGAGAGAGTGAGAGAAAGGGATACAGAGATGGATAGAAGGGGAAAGAGGAAAGTAAAGAAAGAGATAGAATCCTTACCAGCAGTATCTTCCTCTCCTCTTCACTGTGGTCAGGTTTGGGCATGGTCCTACTGGTCTGGGGGCTCACTGAGCTGTCATAGGAGGGCAACATGGAGGAGCCAGACGGGTCCAGGGACAGGTTGGTCACACTGGCTGACCTGGATATGACAGGGATGGCATTACAGGACCTGCAGGGCATTCTGCACCCTATTTCTTTGAGTATGTGTGTGTGTGTGTGTGCATGTGGGGGAGAAACCTTGAACTTCGCATTCCAAAATCATAGGCATTAACATGGGTTTGGTCGCCCCTTGCTGCTATAACAGCCTCCACTCATCTGGGAAGGCTTTCCACTAGATGTTGGAACATTTCTGCAATGACTTGCTTCCATTCAGCCACAAGACCATTAGTGAGGTCGGCACTGATTTAGTTGGGTGATGAGGCCTGGCTCGCAGTCGGCGCTCTAATTTATCCTAAAGCTGTTCAATGGGGTTGAGGCCAGGGCTCTGTGCAGGGCAGTCAAGTTCTTCCACACCGATCTCGACAAACCATTTCTGTATGGAACTCGCTTTGTGCACAACCGTCATGCTGAAACAGGAAAGGGCCTTCCTCAAACTGTTGCCACAAAGTTGGAACCGCAGAATTGTCTAGAATGTCATTGTATGCTGTAGCGTTAAGATGTCCCTTCACTGGAACTAAGGGGCCGAGCTCAAACCATGAAAAACAGCCTGACCATTTTTCCTCCTCCAACAAACTTTACAGTTGGCACTATGCATTGGGACAGGCAGCGTTCTTCTGGCATCCACCAAACCCAAATTTGTTCGTCGGACTGCCAAATGGTGAAGGAGATTGTGTTTCCACTGCTCCAGAGTTCAATGGCGGCGAGCTTTACACCACTCCAGCCGACGCTTGGCATCCCACATGGTGATCTAACACGGAACCCAAACCGGCTGCGCGTGTGCACCATCGTGCGCTATCGTGCATAAATGTATTTTGTCCCCCTACACTAAACGCGATCACGACACGCAGGTTAAAATATCAAAACAAACTCTGAACCAATTATATTAATTTGGGGACAGGTCGAAAAGCATTAAACATGTATGGCAATTTAGCTAGTTAGCTTGCACTTGCTAGCTAATTTGTCCTATTTAGCTAGCTTGCTGTTGCTAGCTAATTTGTCCTGGGATATAAACATTGAGTTGTCATTTGACCTGAAATGCACAAGGTCCTCTACTCCGACAATTAATCCACACATAAAACCGACAAGTGAATCATTTCTTGTCATCTCTCCTCCTTCCAGGCTTTTTCATCTTTGAACTTATATGGCGATCGCATCTACACTTTCATAGTATTACCACAAAAACTGGCAAAACAGTTTGTCTTTCAATCACCCACGTGGGTATAACCAATGAGGAGATGGCACGTGGGTACCTACTTCTATAAACCAATGAGGAGATGGCACGTGGGTACCTACTTCTATAAACCAATGAGGAGATGGGAGAGGCAGGACTTGCAGCGCGATCTGCGTCAGAAATATAAAAGGAGTTCTATTTTAGCCCTTGGCATCGCAGACGCTCGTTGGCGTGCGTGAGCAGTGTGGGTGCAATAATTTAATAACATGGATTTCTACATTTATTTTGCAACGCTCGCGCACGCGACGTGTCCGGTCTGGTCAGCATGTTAGGCTTGTGTGAGGCTGCTTGGCCACGGAAAATAAAATATTTCATGAAGCTCCCGACGAACTGCTCTTGTGCTGACATTGTTTCCAGAGGCAGTTTGGAACTCGGTAGTGAGTGTTGCAACGATTTAATACACCTGTCAGCAATGGGTGTGGCTAAAATAGCTGAATCCACTCATTTTAATGGGTGTCCACATACTTTTGTATATACAACGTACATCTCTCTCGGTAGGGTGCACCATCAGAGAACAGGGCTCCAAAATACAAGCCCTGAACAGAGTTGGGAAAAAACTAGCTGTAAAAGGGTTCGATAAAAATATGGACCAAAAGCAGACACTCACCGCTTCCTTATTGGGGACTTGCCTCCATCCTCTTGAAGCCCAGTCAGTCTAGAATTCATACCTCTGCTCTGAGACTCCTGGTGAATCAAACTGTCACACACGCAAACTAATTCATACCTGAACTAAATCATTTGACTTTGACGTCCAAGTAACACTACAGTAACTAGTTATGGTAGACGTATGCAGAAGTGTCAATATGGTAGGGCTCGAAGGGTAAGGCTCAACTCAAAAGTAAAAGAAAGCCAAAACTGTTACAAGCTGGCCATATGAACAACAGCAGGACTCACTTCTTTCTCATCCCAATCTCAGTGTTTCTACACCAGGAGAGAAAGGGACAAATAGTTTCTTTGAGACATGTCGTTAGGAGCAAGAGTATTGGATTGGATCAAAGCGAGTCCCGTGGTTTAATGGGATGGAATGTTATTAGCTCATAGCGAGGCACGTGGTTTAATGGGATGGAATGTTATTAGCTCAAAGCGGGGCACGTGGTTTAATGGGATGGAATGTTATTAGCTCAAAGCGGGGCACGTGGTTTAATGGGATGGAATGTTATTAGCTCAAAGCGAGGCACGTGGTTTAATGGGATGGAATGTTATTAGCTCAAAGCAAGGCACGTGGTTTAATGGGATGGAATGTTATTAGCTCAAAGCAAGGCACGTGGTTTAATGGGATGGAATGTTATTAGCTCAAAGCAAGGCACGTGGTTTAATGGGATGGAATGTTATTAGCTCAAATTGGGGCACGTGGTTTAATGGGATGGAATGTTGCTAGTGGTAATCAATTACACAATAGCATGCGTTCTCTGACAAAATCAAACAAGGTCTGTCTTTGAAAAACACAACCCCAATTTCTTTTCATAATTTGCTTGTTTTTTGCATTGACAATTTATGATTATAAAATGGATCTGAAAAATTGCTGAGAGATGGTTTTCAATAAAAGACATCCAATGAAAGTGGACCATACTGGGAGAAAGAACCCACCCAGTATACAGGGGAAGAAAAGGACAGGCGGAGGGGAGTGGGCAGGGAGGGAGAGGACATGGGGGGTGAAGAGCGCATAGTGTGTCTCTCTCCTCTGTCTCTTCAACTCTGCATTTGAAGGAAAAGACAAAGATGAGAGTAGGAATACACAGAGAGAAACATGGAGGCTATACACAGAGAGAAACATGGAGGCTATACACAGAGAGAAACATGGAGGCTATACACAGAGAGAAACATGGAGGCTATACACAGAGAGAAACATGGAGGCTATACACAGAGAGAAACATGGAGGCTATACACAGAGAGAAACATGGAGGCTATACACAGAGAGAAACATGGAGGCTATACACAGAGAGAAACATGGAGGCTATACACAGAGAGAAACATGGAGGCTATACACAGAGAGAAACATGGAGGCTATACACAGAGAGAAACATGGAGGCTATACACAGAGAGAAACATGGAGGACATACACAGAGAGAAACATGGAGGACATACACAGAGAGAAACATGGAGGACATACACAGAGAGAAGCATGGAGGACATACACAGAGAGAAACATGGAGGCTATACACAGAGAGAAACATGGAGGCTATACACAGAGAGAAGCATGGAGGCTATACACAGAGAGAAGCATGGAGGCTATACACAGAGAGAAGCATGGAGGCTATACACAGAGAGAAACATGGAGGCTATACACAGAGAGAAGCATGGAGGCTATACACAGAGAGAAACATGGAGGCTATACACAGAGAGAAGCATGGAGGCTATACACAGAGAGAAACATGGAGGACATACACAGAGAGAAGCATGGAGGACATACACAGAGAGAAAGAAAACACTGAGAAAAAAGGTGAGGCAGGGGAACAAATAGATGACTGGAAGTTGATGCGAAGGAGGAGTGCATGCATCTTTTGTATGAGGGGAATGGAACGGGACGATTGACTAGGGGTCCATGCGAGGGAGGTGTGCATGCCGTAGAGATATAATAACATGTTATTGTATATTGATCTATTTAATTCTGTGGGGCATGCATGGTTCCTCACAGAGGTTCCTCTGCTCTCTGTCTCCTCTTAGTTCACCTCTGCCAGGCCAGGTCCTCCTCTAGGAAGATGTTACGGCTGGACTTGCGTCCTCCGACCGGGGTGCGAGGCTCGCTGGGTTCCAGGATGCAGACGGAGCTGACGGAGGAGTCAGACAGAGCAGACAGGTCCTCTCCAATGGAGCCAGAATCTGCAGACTGGGAGTAGCTCAGAGCGATCTTACGGCAGTAGGTGCAGGCCCGCAGGTCTCCTACACACAGTAACAATGGAGGGAGGGATGAAGAGAAGAGGATAGGAGAGAGAGAGGCGAGGAGAGAGATAGGTAGGTGCAATGGAGGAAGGGAAAGAGCCCGAGAGAGGGGAGGAGTCAGTGAGAGGAAGAGCAGGTCCTGCTATGAGCTAGGATGGAGGCAGTATTGTGGTTACTGTGGTGTGGTCACTGCATGGCATGGTTAGGTCACATCACAGCATCATCAAAGGTCAAACAGATGTGTCATTGGTCTCAGATTCTCACATCACAGCAATGTTCAGGGATATTTCAAACAAGGTGTGCTCAAACACTACTGGTCAACCAGTCAACTTACCCAAAATACAACTTTGCTAACACACACAACCACGGCAGAAAACACACACAACCACGGCAGAAAACACACACACACCATGCTGAGTGCCCATAGGCCTCTGTGTATACATATCCCCAGAGGTAGACCTCCTAGTGTTTCCTGCAACACATCTAACAAAGCATTGAATTCAAACTGGAGTTTAAACCAGTAGGGCCTGTGGTCTTTAACACACTGTGACCCTGCTTTGGGAACAACTTTCGGGGCTGCCCCCCCACCCACTCCTGTGAGCCTCCCCCTCCCCAAAGCACTCACCCGTGTAGCCCATAAACTTGCCAGGGATTTCCTGGTTGCAGCAGCGGCTGCAGAAGATCTGTCCGCAAAGCCGACAGTGGTGTCGGCGGCGGAAGGTGGTGAACTTCTCGTTGCAGTCGTAGCACTCTTTACACTGACTGTCTGGCATCCAGTACTGCTTCAGGTCACTGTCCTGCAACCAATCCCAGAGGTTTGTAATGCGTCATGAGCCTAGACTTCTTTATGTATCTATTCTATTAACAACGGTGTTGTTAATTACCTCTACACCGGTGCCCCCGCACATTGACTCTGTACCGGTACCCCCTGTATATAGCCCCTGTATATAGCCCCTGTATATAGCCCCTGTATATAGCCCCTGTATATAGCCCCTGTATATAGCCCTGCTATTGTTATTTACTGATGCTATTTCATCATTTGTTATTCTTATTTCAAATTTTCTTGAAACTGCATTGTTGGTTAAGGGCTTGTAAGTAAGCATTTCACTGTAAGGTCTACACCTGGTGTATTCAGCATTTCACTGTAAGGTCTACACCTGGTGTATTCAGCATTTCACTGTAATGTGACAAAGTTTGATTTGATTTTCTGAAGACGTCTTATTAAAGTATATGGATGTCATAAGGTGAATGCACCAATTTGTAAGTCGCTCTGGATAAGAGCGTCTGCTAAATGACTTAAATGTAAATGTAAATGTATACGGAAACGGTTTCACTGAAATCAAACGGTCAGATGAAACAATAACCACCTCCTTTTGAAGAATAAGAGGGGTCTTAACATGCTGTCCTATATTTGGAACAGTTGCCTGTGTGTGACTGTGATTGTTAGCTAGGTTATATTACTCTAAATAAAAACAAGCTGCAGTAGAGCAATGGTGAGTAAAACAGCAGTGTGACGTGAGGTACAATAAACAGCAGTGTGACGTGAGGTACAATAACCAACAGCAGTGTGACGTGAGGTACAATAACCAACAGCAGTGTGACGTGAGGTACAATAACCAACAGCAGTGTGACGTGAGGTACAATAACCAACAGCAGTGTGACGTGAGGTACAATAACCAACAGCAGTGTGACGTGAGGTACAATAACCAACAGCAGTGTGACGTGAGGTACAATAACCAACAGTGTGACGTGAGGTACAATAACCAACAGCAGTGTGACGTGAGGTACAATAACCAACAGTGTGACGTGAGGTACAATAACCAACAGCAGTGTGACGTGAGGTACAATAACCAACAGCAGTGTGACGTGAGGTACAATAACCAACAGCAGTGTGACGTGAGGTACAATAACCAACAGCAGTGTGACGTGAGGTACAATAACCAACAGTACAATAACCAACAGTGTGACGTGAGGTACAATAACCAACAGCAGTGTGACGTGAGGTACAATAACCAACAGCAGTGTGACGTGAGGTACAATAACCAACAGCAGTGTGACGTGAGGTACAATAACCAACAGCAGTGTGACGTGAGGTACAATAACCAACAGCAGTGTGACGTGAGGTACAATAACCAACAGCAGTGTGACGTGAGGTACAATAACCAACAGCAGTGTGACGTGAGGTACAATAACCAACAGCAGTGTGACGTGAGGTACAATAACCAACAGCAGTGTGACGTGAGGTACAATAACCAACAGCAGTGTGACGTGAGGTACAATAACCAACAGTGTGACGTGAGGTACAATAACCAACAGCAGTGTGACGTGAGGTACAATAACCAACAGTGTGACGTGAGGTACAATAACCAACAGCAGTGTGACGTGAGGTACAATAACCAACAGCAGTGTGACGTGAGGTACAATAACCAACAGTGTGACGTGAGGTACAATAACCAACAGCAGTGTGACGTGAGGTACAATAACCAACAGCAGTGTGACGTGAGGTACAATAACCAACAGCAGTGTGACGTGAGGTACAATAACCAACAGCAGTGTGACGTGAGGTACAATAACCAACAGCAGTGTGACGTGAGGTACAATAACCAACAGCAGTGTGACGTGAGGTACAATAACCAACAGCAGTGTGACGTGAGGTACAATAAACAACAGCAGTGTGACGTGAGGTACAATAACCAACAGCAGTGTGACGTGAGGTACAATAAACAACAGCAACTGTGTAATGGTGTGATGGGCTACTTGGTGTGATGGGCCAATGGGCTACCTGGTGTGATGGGCTACTTGGCGTGATGGGCCAATGGGCTACTTGGCGTGATGGGCCAATGGGCTACTTGGTGTGATGGGCCAATGGGCTACCTGGTGTGATGGGCTACTTGGCGTGATGGGCCAATGGGCTACTTGGCGTGATGGGCCAATGGGCTACTTGGCAAGATGAAGTAATGGCGTAATGAGTTAATGGAGTGATGGCTTAATGAGTTAATGGAGTGATGGCTTAATGAGTTAATGGGGTGATGGCTTAATGAGTTAATGGGGTGATGGCTTAATGAGTTAATGGTGTGATGGCTTAATGAGTTAATGGGGTGATGGCTTAATGAGTTAATGGGGTGATGGCTTAATGAGTTAATGGGGTGATGGCTTAATGAGTTAATGGGGTGATGGCTTAATGAGTTAATGGGGTGATGGCTTAATGAGTTAATGGGGTGATGGCTTAATGAGTTAATGGGGTGATGGCTTAATGAGTTAATGTGGTGATGGGGAAATGGCATGATAGATACCTGGCTCTTTCCCTCCATGATCTCCTTGAGTCTTTTCAGAGCAGTGCGGAGCTGAACAGCCGTACGGGGGTCGTGAGTGCTCAGGGGGGTTTCTGGTTTCCTACGGCCCTCTAGGAGCACACATGGTGCAAACATTCAGCATACACTTCATAAAACACACTTCACCTAACCAGGCAAATGCTCCCTTTTCATGCAAATAAAATGCAGAAAGGTAAAGGAGGGAGACAGAGAGCCCCTTCTATACCTCTCTAAAGAGACTGTAGGCTATAGTCCAATATGGGCTTGGAAATGTACAATAAAATGTCTACAAGGATTTACTTTTGATAATGGCAGGTTAGTTTAAAAAGGACTGCACAACGGCACAACAGAAGCTTATCGGTATATCATTTCCATAAACTAGGCTCTAGTGAACAATTATGGTTCATATGAATACAATTAAAAACAGATACCGCAATTAAGTAAGAAACATAAAAGGGAGCATATTAGTTCTTATATCATTATGCAAAAACACACAACTTTCCAAATATCAGTGTTGGCAACAAACCAACACGAGAAGGCACTTCATCGACACATGCCAAAATATAGTTCAATCAACCAAACACACAAAACCACTCAGGTGCTTGGGTTAGCCAGCCACTCTGAAAGGAGGTTGTTAAAATCAGGCGCAAAACCATTTTGGAGATCTTATCAATCACACAGTATAGAAGGCCCTCACCCTGACCCGGCCATAATGGCCAGTCCACTGCAAAAAGAAAAGACATACATCAGTGTTTTGAATGGATGTCAGGCTACTCACATCGTCCATTATTCTTAGCGCCTCTCTATGTAAAACTAATGTCAATGTCAAGAATGTCTATCCTTCACAGCTATACAAAACAACAGTGGGGTAAATAAGAAGTAGTCCAAACACACAGTCCATCCTCTCCTCTAAACTTGACTAGGGGGTCACCTCTTAGGTGTAATTACGACTAGTCACGTCAATTTGTTAAGGATGAAACTGATACTTTCACCATCATTGTCAGGTCAGAGATCATGCAATCACTCAAAATGTAAACGTTTTAAAGAACCACTGTTGGAAGAGGATAGGTTGGCTTACAACTGTGAAACAACTGCAGCACTGGACATACAGTGTATGTGTCCCTCCTGTGGCCCTAGTATGAGCAAGAATGTGTGTGTGTGTTACCTGAGGCAGTGGATGTTCTACGGAGCAGGTTGGGGTGTTGTTTCCTATGGGTCCCAGAGCCGTGGATGGAGTGTGCTGGGCTGGTCCAGCTCCCACGCTCCCCAGTGGTTGACGTCAAAGCCACATCCGGTTTCTCTGTCACCGAGGGCGGCCGCCCCTCCTCTGTACACACAGACCAATCACAACGGGTCATTTAAGGTCAATAAAGTTCATTGAAACATCATCACACCTACCCATGATGACAAAGCGGTGTACTTTAGTATGACATTTGGAGTCTTTATAAAATGCCATACTACAAACATGACAATGCTTTATACATCTGTAGTACATTCTTATCCAAAAACAACCTTTGTTGTGTTAAGTCGGTACTCCTATTTTAGCCATACAAAGGTCACTTTAAATAAAAGGAATATTTTAGTGTTTTAAAAAATATATATAAAACTGACATTTAACCTTTATTTAACTAGGCAAGTCAGTTAAGAACAAATTCTTATTTACAATGACTGCCTAACCGGCCAAACCTGGACAACGCTGGGCCAGTTGTGCACCGCACGATGGGACTCCCAATCATGGCCGGTTGTGATACAGCCTGGATTCGAACCAGGGTGTCTATAATGACTGAGATGCAGTGCCTTAGACTGCTGGCCACTCGGGAGTATGTTGTGTCTAATAAGAGCAGCGAAACACGGCGACTGTACACATTGCTGTTGCTGTCAAGAACAGGCTCTCTATTCTAATCCAATCAGAATTGAATCACCAATTATCTTATAATAACAGAGAAATTTAAAGAATATGAATACTGTGCATAGAATATTTGGTCCTGTTTTATTTGAAGTGCATCTTATGAAGGCTTCAATACCACTGCATACATGGGTCACAAATCATCTATAACTGTATTTCATGCCATATAAAAGATGAACAAATGTGAACAAATAAATGGATGGTTATGTCACACAGTTATGCCACATTATGAATCTTTATAGAGCATGATATAAGATTATAGATGATTTGTGAAGCATCTATGTATTGCTTATGAAGCCTATATGAATGTTTTATGAAGCCTTCATAAATTGCACTTCAAATAAAGCAGGACCGAATATTTAAATGCTCCAAGCTCTGGTATGTGAGCAGAGCTCTGTTGCCTTGGTGAGGGGCCTGCCAGTGAGGGCAGGGCCTGAAGAGAGGGAGACACATGATGGCCCACGTGGTTGAAAGGCCCCCTCCTGGCACCTAGACAACATTCTATCACATTACCTCACAAGACATGGGTTCTGATCTGGGCTGCATTCCGTTCCATTCTGCTTCCTCAAAGTAATTCTGACTAAACCAGGCTGGTAGTCAAGGCTACAGAAGTAACTTTCCCTGCATTCTAGGGGACAGTACATGAGCCTTGACTGTACAGTACTGCAAATTAGAGGCTGCTATAGGCTACTCCACAGAATGAGAAATAACAAGAAGAGCAGTGTGACAAAACAACATTAAGTTATTAATAAACTTCCTCGTGGTTAATAGAGAATTTGCTGGACTCTGACTCAGTCACTTTGTCTTGTCTCTTCATCGTAATGCATCAGCTTACTAGAAGATGAACATTTCAAAACACTGTCAAGTCAACCATCTCAAAACAATCTGTGTGTGTGTGTGACCTTGGTAAATGACCTTTATTGAAGCGGAACAGGTTGACGAAGGAGCTGTAGGCTGATCGGAGCGGAGGCTCGTCCTGCTCTGGAGTCAGGGGTTTGAAATGTGTCAGGTGAGATGGGCTGCCAGGGGAGATGGGAGGCTTCACACTGCAATCCAGCCTAGAGGAGGAGGATTTGTCCTCAGCCTCCATGTCACTGCTCCTGTTGGAAAGACAAATGATCTCTTGGTGAGACCAGAACATTGTGGTCATGGTGATCCTCTGCTTGATCGTGTGATAACAACTAGGCCTAAACAACTAGGCCTAAACAACTAGGCCTAAACAACTAGGTCTAAACAACTAGGCCTAAACAGTGCCATTGCCTACTTGACTTTGTATTTTTAATTTAAACCTTTATTTAACTAGGCAAGTCAGTTAAGAACACGTTCTTATTTACAATGACGGCCTACAAAAAGGCAAAAGGCCTCCTGCGGGCACACACATCACGACAAGGCTACAATTTCATTGATATTCAAACCATTACTTTTGATCAAAGTTTTACCTGTGGTTTGTTCTAAATAAGTCTTGTAATCAGTAGTTTAACTGGGCTGTGAGTTGTTCGTTTGAAGCTGACCTCAGCTATTCAGCGTTCAGTTCCTCGGGTTCTCCTTTTATGACACTTATCATCATACCCATTTAAGTCATTTTCTTGTGAACCAACCCCATAAACAGAACTACTGTTCTTACTATTCCCCATGAAATTATGTTCCATCTTCTAGTGCAGTGAAACAACTTCACCACTTATGCTCGACTTCAATTGAATCTGTCACAGCAACAGCATATTATGCATAAACTTTGTTTATAAACTACAGTACTCAAAAACATTGTGATTTTATTTGACCATGGAAAAGAAGTGACTGCAAATATACAGCAATGCTGGTTTGATGGAATTACACCTATAGCTTACTAGGTAGAACATAATACTAAGGAACTGATTGAGTGCAAAACGGCCCAGAGTAGTAGTGGTTGTGTTGTGAACCGCATGTTTCTCAGGCTTACCCTCACAGGAGGCACACTCTCCCCCTACTTTGTAACAGAGCAAACAGGAAGGAAGGCAGAGAGAGGCATTAGCCTATAAGCAGAAAGGGAATAAAGTGGGATAGAATAGAATTTATTATATTTTTGCTGAGCTTTTGACACTTCTAGAGCTTGGTTCTAAGGTTCTATCTGCAAAAAGGTGATTAGGAGATAACTGGCTTTAAAGATCCAAATCTTCATTGTTTTGAATGGTGTCAACAATTTGTATGTTGTATTGTTTTGAACGTAACAACATGAATTTGGGTATTTAGAGTACTATAAAAAGTAGAGAATATTGAACTGAACAAGGCTATTTGAGAGTAGTCCTTACGGTCCTTGCAAACAGTAGCATTGATGGACAAGACTACAACTGCAGGCGACCGTACCACGATCCACGAATGCAAACCAACACCAGTTTATATCTGGTTGAGTGTAAATACAGTACAACATGGTTATTTCTGTATACTGTCAAAGTCAAACCTAGTCGTCCAATGTATATTTCTCTCTTCAAGTAATGGTGTTCAAAGGCAAGAACACGTGATTTAGACTAGCCTACTTAGTTGATCATTTGTCCTATTCAAGTTAAGTCAACAACAAGCATCAACTACCACTGAGCTGAGGAACGTATCACTGCATAAATTCAGAACATGCAAATTAGACAACAAAAAAATACTGTTTGATAAAAACAACGGAATTTGTACTTGCAATAATAGTAGTATTTGACTTTTGCTGTTTTCGTCATCAAACAAAGATAAACGGTTGCTCTTAACAGCAGTAAAATAAGTAGCAACGTTACCACTTGTGGAGGGATGGACCGGAGGAAAATGACAACCTCACTCGTATGTTTTCCACCATGGCATGTGACCACTAACGGTAAGACCGATAATGACAGCTGAGAAAGCTAATGCCGCGTTCACATACTAGTCAGAACTAGGAAACTCTGACATGTCCGACTTGATACCTGGTTGTAGTTATACACATGCCGCGTTCAACCTCACACTGCTTCAGTTTAGGAGGCAACTATGATAATGTGTATAAACTAGCTACATAGCCATACTGTTAGCGTATTGCTAATACTGCTACCTAACTGACTATTGTTAAAAGTAACGTTAACACCTGTCGTAACAACTAACTAACGTTTGTTATCATCCCCATGCAAGAAGACAAACATAAATAAACCCAACAATAACCACTGCAAAGAAGTACCATGCAGATCAACATCTATTAACTTAATTACTCGGATAGCTACAGTAGTAGCCGAACAGAATCTAAAGCTTGCCCAATAATGTTAGCGTCTATGGATGGGGTACTGTACATCTCGCTAGCCAGCTTTCTGATTACATGTGCCTGGCGAATCAGTGAGCTAGCTAGCAAGATAGTAGGCCCACCGAAGTTAGATAACTGAAGGAGAAGTGAACGCTCAGAACTGAATTTCCCAAAAATAACACAAATTACCTGTGTGTTGGACTCCTTGTACATCCCTGTAAGAATACAGTTAATGAGGTAAATTCCTGCGAAGTGGAGTAGGTACCCTATCTTTCCAAAAGCACAAGTGACCCCCGAGCCAGACAGGACGAGTCGAGGGTCGATTGAACTGTTGTGATCACGAGACAAGGCTGCGCCCACTTCTTCTTCTTTGTTGTGTTTTACGGCGGAATGAAAATAACAGATCCCAAAATACAAAAATTATGTGGATAAAAATACTCAAATTATACTGACTACCACGTTATCACTCAACATGCTTCTTGCCTCTATGGTTAAAATCAATAATCCATGTCTGATCCCTACACAGACTCAGGAGCCTGGGAGAGCGGCAAATCATCCCTGGCCATCCCTACTGCCTCTGATCTGGCGGAATCACTAAACACAAATGATTCGATTGTAAATTATATCTGAGTGTTGGAGTGTGTCCCTGACTATCCGTAAATAAATACAAAACAAAAAAATTGTGCCGTCTGGTTTAATTAATATAAGCAATTTGAAATGACTTATACTTAAGTATATTTTTGCAATTACATGTACTTTTGATACTTTTACTCAAGTAGTATTTTACTGGGTGACTTTCCCTTTTACTTGAGTTATTTTCTATTAAGGTATCTTTACTTTTACTCAAGTATGACAATCGGGTACTCTTCCACCACTGGCTGTGAATTCCTGAAACCCCAGATACTTTACTGCAGCAGCCACAATAATATCCAATTTCTTTGACTTCCATGCTATTTGAGCAGTGCAGTTTATCACAGTTGTAATGAACGCCACAAAAAAATCCACTTTCTCTTAGTTGACAAACATTCACAATGGACTGTGGTGCATCCACAACCATCTATAAAACACTAGTTTCACTTTCTCAATTCTAACGACTTCATCAATTCACATGAAGATTATTTCAAGCACTTTCAGAAAACATTTACATTAGTGCGGAAACTTTAGTATAGCTGAGTCTGTTACTGGTGGAACATTGTTAGCTCCCTTTAATTGTGAAATAAATTAGTTTATTCAGAGCATTGCTTGAGTTAAGGCAAATATAACCAACCTGGGCCTGGCTATTCTGTTGTTGAAGGCCCGGAGCCAGGAGCGCACAGAGTCCATATCTATGACAGCTGTCTCTCAATTGACTTCAAAGAGTGAATGAATTCTAAACAATAACTCTTCCAGTCAGCCCTTCTATAATACAACCATGATACTTCGCAACCTTTTGCTATGTGACTGTCACGTGAACTCAGTTCATAGTCATCCTTGACTGCCTCAAAGGAAATGAGTCATATGGGTTAATGAGTCCGTGCTTTCAACTATTGACTGTTGAGTGGTTTGTACCTGTTCTTTATAGTATACAGTCCATGGGCCCATTACCAAACACAACAGATGAGTATAGACGGGCTGCATAAACAAAGACCAAACCTTTTTTGACTAATTTTAAACACAGTGGAAAGCATGATTATTTTATGAATGATACAGTCTATCACTGTACACAAGTAACAGTATGATGTGTTTTATAGTGAATAAAAGGGGAATGCCCGAAACTGCGCAATGCACACACTGTATTTGCAGACTCAAGCACAACCAGCTGGTGGGTTAGAGAGGGATTCCGAGCCCATCACTTTGAATAAGAAATAGTGTGATCTAAATTTGGCTCATAAATGGGTCACTTATTTAGAGGTGCTCTTCGTAACAGTATCAATCTATTTTATCACAGACTTCAGTGCTAGTTTATGACATACAATCATGGTCATTGTTGACAAGTGAACTTCATATATCCTTTTACAGATTCTCATCTTGAAAGGCCTCCAATGCAAAACTTTGGATCCCTTGGAAAGGGCTGTGGATCCCTGTTCTAATGAAAGGGCTGTGGACCTCTGTTCTAATGAAAGGGCTGTGGACCTCTGCTCTAATCAAAGGGCCGTGGACCTCTGCTCTAATGAAAGGGCCGTGGACCTCTGCTCTAATGAAAGGGCTGTGGACCTCTGTTCTAATGAAAGGGCTGTGGACCTCTGTTCTAATGAAAGGGCTGTGGACCTCTGCTCTAATGAAAGGGCTGTGGACCTCTGCTCTAATGAAAGGGCTGTGGACCTCTGTTCTAATGAACAGGCTGTGGACCTCTGTTCTAATGAAAGGGCTGTGGACCTCTGTTCTAATGAAAGGGCTGTGGACCTCTGTTCTAATGAACAGGCTGTGGACTTCTACTCTGATGAAAATGTAAGTCGTCTTTCAGCATTAAGGGAAAAGGAAAGGGGGATACCTAGTCCATTGTACAACTGAATGCCTTCATCTGAAATGTGTCTTCTGCATTTAACCCAACTCCTCTAAATCAGAGAGGTGCAGGGGTCTACTTAATCGACATCCACGTCTGGTTATTGACCATTTTAAGAACTCACATGTATTATTATCTTACAGACAGCATGAATAAGATGGAGCAGCCAGTGGACAATACTTTGAAATCATCCCAAAAGAGAACATCCCAATAGTTCAGTAGCCTAAATGATGAGAGGTCAAGGATTTATTTCAACACTGGACTTGACTCTATCCCAGCAGTCTTGCCCTCCATTGTCTCCACAACTAATAATCTACAGCCCTCTGGTGCTGATAAAGTTTTGGATCATCCAAACAGCTTAAAGATGGAGACCACATTGGAGCTTGCAAAGAAGACCACCATTGGAGAAGCTGAGAAGACCACCATCAACAATGACACAGAGATGGAGATAGCTACTGGGGACAACACTGCTGAAATCGTCACAGTGGAGACAAAGCCCAAGAAAACGAAAAGGCCGAAAGAGCTGAAGACAAAAATCCCTTGTCTATTAGCAAAGGTTGGAAATAAGGACAGGGGCCGGGTTGGTGAGAATCTAGAGGTGAAGATGCGATGTCTTCCACAACGCCACGACACATGGACAACCCTACAGTGGAGAATGTAGAACACAGAGAAGAGGGTGCCATAAAGAACTCAGCCAGAGAGACAGAACCACCTGCTGTCTGCAGAAGGACTCATGTCTCCTCACACATCACCAAACAAAGAAAACCCACCAGAGAATCCCATAAAACAACACAAAAACGTTACAAAAACTTTTGACCCAAGAACAACTTTTGTAGAGTCCCTCTCCAGTCCAAATCCCATCGTAGTGTCTCACCTGACCCATTTCATGATTACTTTTTCGATTAGCCTGAAGCTCAGAACTCTGTATTTAAATTAGACAGGGCAAACCCATTGGTCGTAGATGCAGCAGAGGACAAGGACACTAAAACTAAAGGTCGAAAGACTTTTGTGATATCACATATTGTGATTTCAAATGAGCCCACATTTAGAAAGGGCAAGAAAGCATTCAGAGAAAGCAGTAAGACTAAAGCACAGCCTGTCATGGTGGACCATGAATTGCATATTGAGGCAGAAGATGATGCATTCATTCTGTCTCGGTCTATCATGGAAGAGGAGTCTCATTCTACTAAAGGGTGCACAGCCTATGTAGACATGGATGGCACACTGCCTGAATCCAGGGACACATGCAGCTCTTCCAGTGCTGCGAGACAGTCCACAGCCCGGAGCATTAAGAGACCTTCCACAGTGAAGGGGACGTTTGTAGTCTCGGTGAACAGGGACAGCTCCTCCGCGAATAGTACAATATTAGACAATGCATTCAAAGCTGGGACCGAGAGATTGAAAGACATCAGACTGTTAAATAGCCATCAGTAGCCGGCAACCACCCTATTACTCAACCCTGCACCTTATAGGCTGCTGCCCTATTTACATAGACATGGAATCACTGGTCACTTGAATAATGTTTAAATACTGCTTTACTCATTTACTCATGTATACAGTACACTGTATTCTATTTTACTGTGTTTTAGTCAATGGCTCTCCAACATTGCTCGTCCTAATATTTATATATATTTTAAACCCATTCTTTTACTTTAGAGTTGTGTGTATTGTTGCGAATTGCTAGATATTACTGCACTGTTGGAGCTAGGAACACAAGGATTTAGCTACACCCGCAATAACATTTGCTAAATATGTGTATGTGACCAATAACATTGTATTTTATTTGATGCTTGGGCAGAAAAGCAGAAGTCCACTCCTAGTACAGTGTATGACCTTGTCACTGAAGAACAAACAAACGGTCAGGGATGTAAGCATAGTGGAGCATCTCACAGACCCAGATCATTGTCTAGCTGCTGGGCGCAAGACTACAGACTCTGTAGTTCAAGAAACTCAGGCCGCCTCTAAACGTGCATGGTTGGCAACCCAGGAAACCTGCAGAATATTCTGAGGATCCTAAAAGGCTTGTGTGTTGAGGAGTAAACGCCCCCATTGGACTCAGATGACCCCCCTACAGTTGCTGCGGAGCAAAAGACCAAGAAAGCCAGGAAAGAGCAGAGTGCCAAATCAAAGAAGAAGAATGGAAAGATGGAGGACTCTGGTTCCCCTGTGAAGCAGAGGAAAAAGAGAATGAAAAGTAGCAACACTAAGTGGTCGCTGTCTCAGGGTGGAGGTTATTCTTTGTCCAGTGAGGCTATGGAGAGCCAGGGTAGTACATATGGAGCTATTGCATCACAAAATGCAGAAGTGCAGCCGGTGGCGGAGCCCAACGTGTTGCAAGTCGTCACACACTCTGCCACTGAGGACACCAGTGGAGCTTATGAAAGTATGTCTACATTTTGAGGCCCTCAGTCCAGACTTCAAAGGCAGCAGCTTTAAGCACCAGTCCAACCAGGGCCATAACACCATAAGCAGAGACTAGTTTTAATGAATCCAGCAGAAATGGCAAGGCCTAAGTTTTTCCTGATTCCAGGATGATTGTGTCAAACAGCTGGACAACTAATGTATCGACTGCTGAGACCCACACAGCCTGATGGTCACAGCGGTGAGGCAGTACGTGAGAACCTGAGGGAGCTGCTCACGGACGAGAGGACTCCGTGGGAATCCTTTGATGTTACCTGCACCAATGAGATTTGATTTGGCACTCCAGCCTCCAGCCCTAAAACGGTTGCTTCTTCTGCTCACAAGGTTGCTGTAGATTAAGAAGAGTGGGTTGAAGTTATGGCTCACACCAACCGTACTAATAATAAAGAGACTGATCAGACCGGTAAACAAGGAGCTGTTGTTAGCTACAAGGAGCCACCCATCAACTGGTGGGAACTGCTCTGTACAAGCAACCAAGCGTAGCTTGCTTAGTCTCATACATGGGGGCTTATTGGAGAACAGAATCCAAAACACTCATTCTTATCTCATATCAACGTGCTACGTAATAATCAATAACTTGATTATTGAATGTTCTTCTTTCAGCAAAATGAGACGTGGAGATAAGTTCTCAGACACTAAGTTCCTGTGTTCTCCCATTTTTAAAGAGAACAAGAAGAAAAAACTATAGAAAAGGAACACAGTTTGGAGAGCCTTCATGTCTGTTAGTTGACTGATGGAAATGTTATTTCATTTATTATTAGAGATGTTTCTAGTACTTGTTTCCCCCTGTTTTAAAATATATATTTTAAATGTCCTTTGTTGATTTAGCACCCCCTTTTATTATATTAATGAAGGAATTAATACTTCAATAAGCCAACATGTAGATGTATAGTTTGATAATGTTTTTTAATGACTTGGGTCAATTAGCTATTGCATGGTTGTTCAACTCATCCTTAGGTGACAGACTGTACCATCCAGCTAATTCACTGTATGGCTGTATCATATTATGGTTAAGTGATGACCAATGCACCTCTCCTTTTGTTTCTAACATAATCTGGACCCGTGATGTTGGAGTTACTGACTGGGAGACCCTGTTTGAATTATTCAGAGTAGTTCAGCTGAGAGGATCGTGGTTTTATGTCTGCTCCCCTCTGCCTCTACTGTACACAGCCTTCCTACAGACAGGGGGGGGGTTTAGGGTTTACTTGAAAGGTTGTTTGTGAATTTGTGCTACACTGCTATTTGGAGTAGTACTGCTATTCTTGGGTGTGTCGTATAGCCTATTATAGCCGAATCGTATAGCCTAATCTTATAGCCTAGAATAGCCTAATCTTGTTGCCTAGTATAGCCTAATCGTATAGCCTAGTATAGCCGAATCGTATAGCCTAATCGTATAGCCTAGTATAGCCTAATCGTATAGCCTAGTATAGCCGAATCGTATAGCCTAGTATAACTGTAAGGTTGCAAGTTCAAATCCCCGAGCTGACAAGGTACAAATCTGTCGTTCTGCCCCTGAACAGGCAGTTAATCCACTGTTCCTAGGCCGTCATTGAAAATAAGAATTTGTTTTTAACTGACCTGCCTAGTTAAATAAAGTTTTTTTTTTAAATAGCCTAATCTTACAGCCTTGTATAGCCTAATTTTACAGCCTTGTATATTCTAATTTTACAGCCTTGTATATCCTAATTTTACAGCCTTGTATATCCTAATTTTACAGCCTTGTATAGCCTAATTTTACAGCCTTGTA
Organism: Oncorhynchus keta; assembly: GCF_023373465.1. Classification (NCBI taxonomy): domain Eukaryota; kingdom Metazoa; phylum Chordata; class Actinopteri; order Salmoniformes; family Salmonidae; genus Oncorhynchus; species Oncorhynchus keta. The sequence continues at coordinate 38,767,054 of NC_068427.1, read as the reverse complement.
TAGCCTAATTTTACAGCCTTGTGTAGCCTAATTTTACAGCCTTGTATAGCCTAATTTTACAGCCTTGTATAGCCTAATTTTACAGCCTTGTATAGCCTAATTTTACAGCCTTGTATATCCTAATTTTACAGCCTTGTATATTCTAATTTTACAGCCTTGTATATCCTAATTTTACAGCCTTGTATAGCCTAATTTTACAGCCTTGTATATCCTAATTTTACAGCCTTGTATATTCTAATTTTACAGCCTTGTATATCCTAATTTTACAGCCTAGTATATCCTAATTTTACAGCCTTGTATATCCTAATTTTACAGCCTTGTATAGCCTAATTTTACAGCCTTGTATATCCTAATTTTACAGCCTTGTATAGCCTAATTTTACAGCCTTGTATATTCTAATTTTACAGCCTTGTATAGCCTAATTTTACAGCCTTGTATATCCTAATTTTACAGCCTTGTATATCCTAATTTTACAGCCTTGTATATTCTAATTTTACAGCCTTGTATATCCTAATTTTACAGCCTTGTATATCCTAATTTTACAGCCTTGTATATTCTAATTTTACAGCCTTGTATATCCTAATTTTACAGCCTTGTATATTCTAATTTTACAGCCTTGTATATCCTAATTTTACAGCCTTGTATATCCTAATTTTACATATCTAATTTTACAGCCTTGTATATCCCATAGAAATAGACTAATTTTACATATCCTAATTTTACAGCCTAGTATATCCTAATTTTACAGCCTTGTATATCCTAATTTTACAGCCTTGTATAGCCTAATTTTACAGCCTTGTATATCCTAATTTTACAGCCTTGTATAGCCTAATTTTACAGCCTTGTATATCCTAATTTTACAGCCTTGTATAGCCTAATTTTACAGCCTTGTATATCCTAATTTTACAGCCTTGTATATCCCAATTTTACAGCCTAGTATATCCTAATTTTACAGCCTAGTATATCCTAATTTTACAGCCTAGTTGTAAAGGTTTTCTTGTGGTGAAGGAGAGGCGGACCAAAACGCAGCGTGGTTATATTGATTCATGTTTAATAAAAAAAAAAGATAAACACGAACACTACAAAACAATAAACGTGGAAAACCAAAAACAGCCCTATCTGGTGCAAAACACAGAGACAGGAACAATCACCCACAAAACCCAACACCAAACAGGCTACCTAAATATGGTTCCCAGGCAGAGACAACGACTAACACCTGCCTCTGATTGAGAACCATATCAGGCCAAACATAGAAATAGACAAACTAGACATGTAACATAGAATGCCCACTCAGATCACACCCTGACCAAACAAAACATAGAAACATACAAAGCAAACTATGGTCAGGGTGTGACAGTACCCCCCCCCCCTCCCCCAAGGTGCGGACTCCGGCCGCAAAACCTGAACCTATTGGGGAGGGTCTGGGTGGGCATCTGTCCGCGGTGGCGGCTCTGGTGCTGGACGTGGCCCCCACTTCACCATAGTTTTAGTCCACCACCTTGTCTGCTTCCGTGGCCTCCTAACCATGGCGACCCTACTAAATGACCCCACCGGACTTAGGGGCAGCTCGGGACAGTCTAATCCTACAGTCTAGACATATAGCCTAATCCTACAGCCTAGACATATCTGTGTGGGAACAGAGTATAAGGGGTGTAAAATATAATTATATGTGTTGACTGAACATGTAGTTAGTAGGCCATCAGCCTCAGTGCAGTGTTATCTGGTCTGTAATGATATGTGCTGCACTGGTGTCATGCAGTGCTACTCTGTATGTACAAACTGTATGAATCACTGAAGTATCAGACATTAATCAGCTATCAGATAGATTTTTATATTAAGGCTTTAAGACTTTGTCTGTTCCCACAGAGCAACATCATTCATCCCTTTACCTTGCCCTACCACCTGTTTGCAATGATGGGCTCGTTCAAGTATCAACCCCCCAGTGTTATCATATCACTAGTGGTTTCCTCTAAGTACCAACCCCCCAGTGTGTTATCATATCACTAGTGGCGCCCGGCAAATTTCACTGGCTGTTGGCGAGTTGGGACGCTAGCGTCCCGAACGATCCCAGAGAGGTTAACAAAAGTACTGAGTGGAGGGGAGCCTGGACATTTAGAAATTTGAAAACAAGACACGCGTCAGTGTATTGGATAACATTTTTCCAATTCAGGAGCTCAAACTTTTTGAGAATGTAACAGTGATGGCTATGGGGCTTCCTATCAAGCACTTTGAATGAATGGGTTTTAATGTTGTAAAGCAGGCCTGGGACAAAATCAGTAATATGTTAATTAGAGGAATTTCCTAGATTTGAAAAACAGTATTGTATCCAAGGGTAGCGCATGTTCAATTAAGTACATATAACCATTGAGGAAGTTATAAACTAATGATTGGAGGGAGTACAATGGAATTATCATTATTATTGTTGTAGTCAACGTTTGGGTTTCTGAATTGGTCTAGTATAATGAAATGCTGACCAAGTGGTTGTGTTTTTTTTCTGGGAAAGAAGTGTTTCATTGTCTCTCTTTGGAATGTTTTCTGGGGCTGTAAATCTTGGAGGGATCAAGTGAGATAGAGGCATATTTCTACCAAATTGAAAAGGCCTGGAAATGTTTTGTTTGTTTTTAACCTAGGAGTTGCCTTTGGGGTTGAGGAGATTTCCATTTTTCTAGAGCTACGATATCTTAATCTTAGGGCTGCAATCCCATTAACGGGATCGCTATGACAACAGCCAGTGAAAGTGCAGGGCGCCAAATTCAAAACAACAGAAATCTCATAATTAAAATTCCTCAAACATACATGTATTTTATACCGTTTTAAAGGTAATCTTGTTGTTAATCCCACCACAGGGTCCGATTTCAAATAGGCTTTACAGCAAAAGCACCACCAACTCACAGAAAAATACAGCCATTTTCCAGCCAAAGAGAGGAGTCACAAAAAGCACAAATAGAGATAAAATGAATCACTAACCTTTGATGATCTTCATCAGATGACACTCATAGGACTTCATGTTACACAATACATGTGTGTTTTGTTTGATAAAGTCCATATTTATAGAACGAAATCTGAGTTTACATTGGCGCGTTACGTTCACTAGTCCCAAAAACATCCAGTGATTTTGCATAGCCACATCAATTTGACAGAAATACTCATCATAAATATTGATGATAATACAAGTGTTACACATGGAATTATAGATATTACATCTCCTTAATGCAACCGCTGTGTCAGATTTTTAAAAACTTTACGGAAAAAGCAAACCATGCAATAATCTAAAAATATCCGCCATGTTGGAGTCAAAAGAAATCAGAAATAATTTGTAGGTCGCTCTGGATAAGAGCGTCTGCTAAATGACTTAAATGTAAATGTAAATAACATTATAAATATTCCCTTATCTTTGAGGATCTTTATCAGAATGCACTCCCAGTAATCCTAGTTCCACAATAAATGTTTGATTTGATTTGTTCGATAATGTCCATGATTTATGTCCACTTTTGTTAGGGCGTTAGGTACACAAATCCAAACGCTCGTGCAGGTCCAGCCGAACGTTGGGCGAAAAGTTTAAAACGTTATATTACAGGTCGTAGAAACATTTCAAACTAAGTATAGAATCAATCTTTAGGATGTTTTTATCATAAATCTTCAATAATGTTCCAACCGGAGAATTCCATTGTCTGTAGAAAAGCCATGGAACCCACTTCCTGTTTGGATTTCTTGTCATGTTTTTGCCTTCCATATGCATTCTGTTATACTCACAGACATCATTCAAAAAGTTTTAGAAACTTCAGAGTGTTTTCTATGCAATACTAATAATAATATGCATACAGTATGTTAGCAACTGGGATCGAGGAGCAGGCCGTTTACTCTGGGCACCTCTGGGCACCTTTCATCCAAGCTACTCAATACTGCCCCTGCAGCCATAAGAAGTTAAAGGGTACACACACACATGGAATTTTAGAAGTTTTATTTTCTGAGTTTTAATTAAATTATTTTGATACGGGAATGTTCCGGGAACCTGTAGAAAATGTTTGACGGTTTTTCTTTAATTTGTCTAATATAGTAAGAAACACTTCTTTGAAGGGATGGTATGACTTTTGACCTCTATGATGGCTTTCCTTTGTGGTCTGATCAGGGCCATTTGGATAATGAATTTAAGTTCATTTGTGATACTGATTTTAAGGTCATTTGTGTAGTTGATAATTATGATGGAGTTTATAGTTCTTTGACATATTTGTAATTTGAACCAATGAGAAGGAAGAAAGGGCATAGCCTTCGACAAAGAGTAGACTTCCTTAAGTCTCTCTTCCTATGGCCATAAGGGTACAATCATTTTTCTTTGTGGAGGTTCAGAGTAGTGATTTTGATCTGATTATGCTATTGTTTTATCTTTTGAGCAGTAGTAGTATTTTTTATACAATACTCTCATGGAGAATGATGGGTTAAAAATGGGGCGAAGGTGGGTTAATAAAAAACTGTCTTAAGGTTATTTGGAAACTCCCACTAGTTTGACTTAAGTAATGTTTAGTAATCTAGCAACATTTTATTTTCCCTTAGCTGTTGTTGAATGCAGTGTAATAAATTTAACACAACAAGGCTGTGAAATTGATATGATAGTATTATTATATTTTGTTGTTGAATAAGGTTATAAAGTTAGCAAGAATAAGTTTAATAATAATAGACTTATGTTAAGTATTAAGGACATATTCTGAGCCAACAGGACAGGGATATATGACATCTGCGGGGATCCAGGATCATTGAGAGTATCGAGATAAACTTAATCAAACTATTAATATTCTTAGGGATTACTACCATAGACAAAAAATCCATGAGTTCAGACAGGGAGACATATAATCAATATTCGGAAACAGAACCCATATTTGATACTGACTGTTATAAGAAAGAGCGACAGACAGATAGAAGGAAGGGCAGACGGAGAAGTCCTCTCCCCACTGCTGAGACCTTGACGGTTTGGGAGTAGCATGAGGAAAGAAGATAGAAGGAAGGGCAGACGGAGAAGCCCTCCACACACTGCTGAGACCTTGATGGTTTGGGAGTAGCAGGAGGAGAGAAGATAGAAGGAAGGGCAGATGGAGAAGCCCTCCCCACACTGCTGAGACCTTGATGATTTGGGAGTAGCAGGAGGAGAGAAGATAGAAGGAAGGGCAGATGGAGAAGCCCTCCCCCACACTGCTGAGGGTTCCAAAAGGGTTCCAAAAGGGTTCTTCAGCTATCCCCATAGGAGAACCCTTTTCAGTTCCAGGTAAAAACCCTTTTTCATACATTGAACCCAAAAGGGTTCTACCTGGAACCAAAAAGGGTTCTTCAAAGGGTTCTCCTACGGGGATAGCCGAAGAATCCTTTTAGGTTCTAGATAGCACCCTTTTTTGGTGCAGGAAAATCAGAAAATGGGTCAGAAAGAGGTTCCATTCAATCAATCATGTACTACTGAACATACCCTGCTCTCAATTAATTGAACGTTGTGGCCAGCTCCTCTGCGGCTAGCCAGGAGTCATGGTGGGACAATAACTCTTTGAATATTCACCCCGGACATCAGGCTCAGTGATAGGATATACAAAATCTCATAAAGCCATCTTGCAATCATTTGAGTGATACAATCACTCAAGTTAAGAGATTGTATACCCCACCCTCACTGCACATGAATGGATCATCTCATTTCCTGTTCTTGGTATAAAACACAAACATAAAAGGATTGAGAAAGTACAAATTTAATTAGAGAAGATGTCGAAACAAACCTGAACAACATGATGGGATTTAACAAATACCTAGAAGAGGAAACTTATTACAAAGCCTACAGTCAAAAATGATACTTTCAAATTGGAATATCTTCAGACAAAAACAATGTTCACAATGTTAAAATGCCTTTCATTGATGTGGCATGTTCATTTGATTAGATTCTTGAAAAACGTAATAAAGTAATATTGACAAACCTATTGAATAGACCAATACTTATCAATGATGACTATATCATTTGATCACATGATGGTAGCAAGTCTCTGGGCCTATTCTTGACCAATGATACACTCTTAGAAATTAAGTATTGTCCCCACAGGAGAACCCTTTATGCTACTGTAAATTGATAATTACCATGTGTTTATTCTACAAAGATGCATAAACTAGGCTAAGTTCATACAAATAGTATTATTTGTTAATTTCGTGGCCCGTGTATTGGCTCTCTAACATGTACTGTAGCTGACAACGACTGTATAATGAATATGGCGTTGATAGGTTTTTTGCTGATGCAGTGCAGTGAGTGTATCAGACTGGTATACAGTAGTGTTTTGGGAGAATTGTGATGAACATGAGGGATAGAACAATAACTGGTTACACACGGCCATTCATACATCAACAGACCCCCACCATTGAAACATCATCACCATGACTGAGGGATATATTTGAATGACAATACTTTATGCTGTGCAATCACACAGCTGCCCTGTGTGTGTTATTTTTTTAAATAAAAGACAGTGCTGAACTGAGGGACATTGAGCACTGAGCTGTCACCCCCATCCACCGCCAACATGACTATGGGAAAGGTAAGATAGAAGTCCATGGTTTTACAACTTTTCAGATGAAATCTAAACAATTTTACAATGATATTTTACAATATTTCAATATTTCAATTTCCCCTTAGTTTTACATGCACAGTTTCTACAAATAGATCAGATAATACAACCAGTTTAGCAGACAGATCTCATGCAGTTTAGTAGTCCTGTCATTTTAGAGATAATGATATTCTGTGATGTGATTGTTTGCAGATAATCTTCTACGAGGACAGGAACTTCCAGGGTCGCTCTCATGAGTGTAACAGCGACTGTGCCGACCTGCACTCCTACTTCAACCGCTGCAACTCCCTCAGGGTTGAGAGCGGCTGCTTCATGGTCTACGAGCGCCCTAACTACATGGGAAACCAGTACTTCGTGAGGAGGGGAGAGTACCCCGATAACCAGCGAATGATTGGCATCAACGACTGCATCAGGTCCTGCCGTATGATCCCCATGGTGAGTAACAAGGTTTGAAATGCATCTGCAGTTGTACAGTTGCCAAGGCAGCAGCTACTCTTCCAGTTATATACCATTTGAAACATTACATGTCATAACCCTTTTCACAACACACTAAGCTGAAGGAAAGTCATTGTTTTTCACTGAATGATTTAAATATCTGGCATACATTTTCTATTCTTTATAGTCGAGCCAAAGTCATAACCAGATACATTTGAATACTGCAATTATATTTACATTTATTTTATTGATTCATTTTGATTTACTAGGATGTGCGTAAATGAGCTACCTGCATATAACATGTAGCTGCCATGAGATAAATCAGTCATACATTTGTTGAATATAACATACATCTAAATTTCAACGAAAGCCTCAGCAACATTTACCTCTAAATGTACCATTATATTTAATTAAATGTAAGAAATATACAAATTGAGTATACAGAAACCATATAATATCTATGTAATGACCATGTAACTATGTAATGACTATGTAATAACTATGCAGTAACAATGTAGTAACTATGTAATAACTATGCAGTAACCATGTAGTAACTATGTAATAACTATGCAGTAACCATGTAGTAACTATGTAATAACTATGCAGTAACCATGTAGTAACTATGTAATAACTATGCAGTAACCATGTAGTAACTATGCAGTAACTATGTAATAACTATGTAATGACTATATAACACCTGTTTGATTCCGTTACAGCATCGCGGCAACTACAAAATGAGAATGTACGATCGTCCTGACATGGGCGGCCAGATGAACGAGCTGAGCGACGACTGCCCCAACGTCCAGGACCGTTTCCGTATGTCCGACATCAACTCCTGCAACGTGATGGACGGCCACTGGCTGATGTACGACCAGCCCAACTACAAGGGAAGGCAGTACTATGTGAGGCCCGGTGAGTACAGGAGGTTCAGCGACTGGGGAGGCCAGAACCCCAAGATCGGCTCCCTCAGAAGGATCACCGACTTCAACTAAACCACAGCGCCATTTTAAACTATCAACTGTCACTCTGTCCACAATAAACTTTGATTCCTAATCAAAAACCTTTTCTGTTTCTTCTCATCTTTTCATTGAGATTGGTATATTCTCAAAACTCAATCCCATTGCTTGAGTCCCTCACTGGTGACAATTCACACAAAGTTCAATAAACCTCTTTACACAGTCTAAATACGTTTATTGGTAGAGCATTTGAGATATATAATTGATCTTGTTCTACAGTAGGCTCTGGATATCTAAATCCTACACAAATAATTACAGCACCACAACCATTTATGTTCCATGTTGGATATCAAAACACCTAATCATTACTAGAATATTTGTTTGTTCTGATAACTCATGTCAAAAAGTACAGATTGATCACTAAACCCCACATTATATGTGAGAAAAATGCATTTATTGGCAAAATAATGCAAGCAGACAAAGCGTGAGCCGCTCTCTCCCTGTTTTGGGGCCCATAAGGGATTAGCCAGATGTTCATGTATTGTGGTTGAATTTATCCATACCATGATGCTAAAAGAAGTAGACTCTATGCAGTAGTTCTGACTGGAGAACGTAGTGAATTTGAGGCATCACATCAATAACGGTGAGTGCACCTGTAAATCCTACATTCACATTCATAGTTGCAGTCACATTGTCCTACTGGAATACAATTATTATTTATTAATATACATATTAAATATGAATATGAATATTAATGCTAATTGTACAGACCAGAATGTAGATATATGTTAATTACTACCTTTGCTTTCTCTGTACATTTAACATTTACATTTAAGTCATTTAGCAGACGCTCTTATCCAGAGCGACTTACAAATTGGTGCATACACCTTATGACATCCAGTGGAACAGCCACTTTACAATAGTGCATCTAAATCTTTTAGGGGGGTGAGAAGGATTACTTACCCTATCCTAGGTATTCCTTGAAGAGGTGGGGTTTCAGGTGTCTCCGGAAGGTGGTGATTGACTCCGCTGTCCTGGCGTCGTGAGGGAGTTTGTTCCACCATTGGGGGGCCAGAGCAGCGAACAGTTTTGACTGGGCTGAGCGGGAACTGTACTTCCTCAGTGGTAGGGAGGCGAGCAGGCCAGAGGTGGATGAACGCAGTGCCCTTGTTTGGGTGTAGGGCCTGATCAGAGCCTGGAGGTACTGAGGTGCCGTTCCCCTCACAGCTCCGTAGGCAAGCACCATGGTCTTGTAGCGGATGCGAGCTTCAACTGGAAGCCAGTGGAGAGAGCGGAGGAGCGGGGTGACGTGAGAGAACTTGGGAAGGTTGAACACCAGACGGGCTGCGGCGTTCTGGATGAGTTGTAGGGGTTTAATGGCACAGGCAGGGAGCCCAGCCAACAGCGAGTTGCAGTAATCAAGACGGGAGATGACAAGTGCCTGGATTAGGACCTGCGCCGCTTCCTGTGTGAGGCAGGGTCGTACTCTGCGGATGTTGTAGAGCATGAACCTACAGGAACGGGACACCGCCTTGATGTTAGTTGAGAGCGACAGGGTGTTGTCCAGGATCACGCCAAGGTTCTTAGCGCTCTGGGAGGAGGACACAATGGAGTTGTCAACCGTGATGGCGAGATCATGGAACGGGCAGTCCTTCCCCGGGAGGAAGAGGAGCTCCGTCTTGCTGAGGTTCAGCTTGAGGTGGTGATCCGTCATCCACACTGATATGTCTGCCAGACATGCAGAGATGCGATTCGCCACCTGGTCATCAGAAGGGGGAAAGGAGAAGATTAATTGTGTGTCGTCTGCATAGCAATGATAGGAGAGACCATGTGAGGTTATGACAGAGCCAAGTGACTTGGTGTATAGCGAGAATAAGAGAGGGCCTAGAACAGAGCCCTGGGGGACACCAGTGGTGAGAGCGCAGACAGATTCTCGCCATGCCACCTGGTAGGAGCGACCTGTCAGGTAGAACGCAATCCAAGCGTGGGCCGCGCCGGAGATGCCCAACTCGGAGAGGGTGGAGAGGAGGATCTGATGGTTCACAGTATCGAAGGCAGCCGATAGGTCTAGAAGGATGAGAGCAGAGGAGAGAGAGTTAGCTTTAGCAGTGCGGAGCGCCTCCGTGATACAGAGAAGAGCAGTCTCAGTTGAATGACTAGTCTTGAAACCTGACTGATTTGGATCAAGAAGGTCATTCTGAGAGAGATAGCGGTAGAGCTGGCCAAGGACTGCACGCTCAAGAGTTTTGGAGAGAAAAGAGAGAAGGGATACTGGTCTGTAGTTGTTGTACCTGCTATTGCTGAAAGATGAGAATCAGACTTTTATAAAGCAGTTTTGTTCTTATGATCTTATTTACATGGCATATTTAATGATATATGAATATAGGATTAGGATTATATAGGATTATTTTCAAGAATGCAAATAAGATAAAGATATATCATAATTCATAATAAGGATATACTGTAACATAACCAAGGAAATTAAAACCATATGAAGGAACCAGATCATTCTCTGGTTAGATGCTGAGTTTAATGAGCAATATCTGAGTTAATGAGCAAATGCTGAGTTAACTGTAAGGCAATATCTCAATATTTATAAGGACAATATTTCTTACCCTGCATTTTGTCTTCATCAAGCGACTACCTAATGTGAGTTATCTTGAGAATTCCTTAGCATGCCAATAAACCAAACTGACTCTCTGCTCCACTTATAGTCTTTGTAGCGGTACCACATATTGACACACTTTTTAGCCCTAACATAAAGCCAAGTAATAAATCAATAAGATGTGGGGTAAGACAAGACATGACAGATCCTAACATTCAACAATGTTCATGTAGAAGTTCCAAAAGTAAAGTAATCTTGTTTCACAGTCAATTAGTAAATCAATAAGATGTGGGTCAAGACATGACAGATCCTAACATTCAACAATGCTCACGAAGAAGTTCCAAAAGTAATGTATAAGATAAATACTGTTTAGGTCACACAATCATTTATGTACAGCCATCCGGGCTACAGGTAGCCTAGTGGTTAAGAGCATTGGGCCAGTAACTGAAAGATCACTGGTTTGAATCCCTAAGCCGACGAGGTGAAAAATATGTTGATGTACCCTTGAGCAATGCACTTAACCCGAATTGGTTGCCAGGATCCTGATGAGAGTGCGGAAATACCATCACATCCCCACCTTCCTGGCATCTCTGCACAGGCTCCCTTTCTCATTCCAGATTAAATTCCAAAACCTCCTGCAGACTTTCCAGTGTTTTCATGGCAATGCCACTCCTTATCTCAAAGAACTGCTCTTCCTTCATAACCCCAACCTCAGGTCAAGGAGTAGCCTGGTCCTCCACGCTCCCAGGACCAAGCTCTGCTCCTTGAGGGATCGGGCATTCAGCTTGACCGCTCAGAGCTTCTGGAATGCCCTCTCAGACCACCTGAGGGCACCACTGACTCTGGGCTCCTTTAAAATGGGCCTAAAGACCTTTCTCTTTAGGAAGGCTTTGTGTTGAGAGCTGTGCTCCTTGTTGTCCTAGCGTCAGCTGGGTTCTTTGTGTCAATTTGTTTAATTGTGTAAAAAAAAAAAACGATTTTCTTTTCTTTTTTCTTTTATGCACTTTGAGATGATTCTTTATAATAAAAACTGCTTTACAAATGTAATACATTTTTATTCTTAATTACTCCTGTAAGTTGCTCTGGATAAGAGTGTCTACTAAATGACTAAAATGCAATGTCCTGGCAGCCTTCAGGAAGTGAGATGGAAAAGTTTCCTACTTCTTTGTTCAGTGCAAGAACCCAGTCTATGAATGAGTTCGTTATGGGCAGATGAACTAACTACAGGCGACAACAAAACATGGCCAATAACTAGACATTCTTCTAGTTTCCTTGGCTTGTGAGGTGAGGTACAACTGGACCCTTCCTAACTAAATTATAACTACTTCAACGACGGCATTTCATCCATCTTTGGCCACTGGGTTTAGCCTAAAGTCAGACATTATTTTATATTCTATCCTCAACTCCACATTCCCATTAAACAACAGTTTTTTTTAAAAGTTGTGAACTACGAGGTTCTAACATATACTGATTTCACCGTAGAACTCGCAGTCCTTCTATGGAACAACAATGAGCATTTAGGAATAATTAAATGGCGTTTGATGTTTTTGATCGGGACTTCACAGGTACTATTTGTGATTAAAATGTTTTTAAAAGTGTTATGGGGTACATTTTCACTAACCTTTCCATCAGCCTGCCAAAATAACTCAAATGTTTCTATATTGTCCAGTATCATGTATACTTAACGATGTATAATCAGTAGATTCTATGATCGAATGGACTGTTATAAAAAAAAACTATTTTATATAAACTTTGCTTCATTTCTTGGCTGTTATTGATCTAGGCCTACAGCATAGCCAACTACCGTTAACTAGAGAGCCATGTAATGGTCATGAAATTACATTCTGCTTTCCAGCACAATGCCATTGTTAATGTTTATGCAAAACACGTAAACACAGAGGTGATTGGCATTTCTGGGGATAAAGGGATGACACAAACAAATAGTTTGTTAACCATGTAAAAGCAAACTGTAATTAGTCAAGGATGATCATGGGAACAGCGTTAGCTTAGCAGGCCAATAAGGAAGATGTTTTGGACTGTCCTTGGCAGTGGATATGGTAAGTTATGGTATGGATAGTGAAGAAAGGCTAGAATGTGGCAAAAAAAAATGTAAAACTCACTTGAATTCTTCTGACTTCAGCGAGCAGAAGTGCACTAGTAATGGTAAAGGTGGTGGTGGTGGTTGGTAATAATGTAGTTGTAGTAAAATGTGTTCGTAATCATGTTGGTGCTGTGATTAATGTTCAGTAAGTAGCCTATGACACATTGGATGTTGACACATCACGTACTGTAAATACTCCATGTGTTGCAAGCAGGATGTCATTTTTTGGACTGTACTCATTTGCATAAAATGGGTTGAGAATTCAAATGAGATTGCATAGTGAATGGCTAGGCTAGTGCAATACAGAATCCTTGGGACGTACCTACCCTGAACCCTAAACTTAACCCTTACCCTCACCATAACCATAACCATAACCATAACCCTTACCTAACCCTGACCTTAATCCCTACCTTAACCATTTTAAATGTCAACTTCAGTGGGGTAAAGTCAGGGTTGGGACGTCCCAAGGATCCAGGATAGCAAGGACCTGAATGGCTACCTCTAGTGTTACGCACCATATTTAATGCTAAAGGGCTGTTCCATATTGTTCTGTACCTATTGTCTATTGGACGTGTGGATACCATACTAGTCTTTTCCTTTGTCTATGCATGTCAAAACATCAAACCAGTAATTATTTATCCTGTTTTTTCAAATACAAATCCATATTTCTCACCCAATGTTGTTCTCCAACAAAAAGGAAAACATGTGCCAGTACCCTGAATTATAACTATGTGAGCATTTGAATAACAATACTTTGTTTGTCAAGAGGTAGTATAAAAAGCTCTGAAAACATGTGGAATCTCTCCAACGGAGACCATGGGCAAGGTAGGACTTTTTCCCTGTGCTATTGAACTGTAAACTCTGACCATTTTACTCCCTTGTCTGCTATATAATGTGCTCAGTATATGCTGTATAGTGGGTCCCACCCCACCTATATCAGCCCAAAGTGAAATTTATCATTGGAATTTCTTGATTTGCAGATTACATTTTACGAGGACAGGAACTTCCAAGGTCGTAGTTATGAGTGCAGCAATGACTGCACAGACCTGCACTCCTACTTCAGCCGTTGTAACTCCATCAGGGTGGATAGTGGCTGTTTTATGATCTATGAACGCCCCAACTACATGGGTCACCAGTATTACATGAGGAGGGGAGAGTATACTGATTACCAGCGTTGGATGGGCTTCAGCAGCTGTATCCGATCATGTCGTATGATTCCAATGGTAAGTTCTGACTGGGTATGGATGTCTTACTGAGACATAGGAAGGTACCTGAAAATGATTATCAAGACAAGAGAGTTGGAGCAAGGATAAGAACATCATTTATTTATCTTTATCTTTATCTACATCATCTCTGTTTTATGATTTAGATTCATGAGCTTCCTAGAACTATCCAGGAAATGGATTTTGATATTTAATGCCACCTTGCCATTATATTATCCATCTACTCTCTGTACGGTATCAACTGGATGCCATTTTGATTGCTCTTTCTTTTGCTCCACAGTACCGGGGTTCATATAGGATGCGAATCTACGAGAAGGCCGATTTCAGTGGTCACATGATGGAATTCATGGATGACTGTCCCTGTGTGTCTGATCGTTTCCACCACCGCCACATCTACTCCTGTAATATCATGAATGGCTTCTGGATCTTCTACGAGTATCCCAACTACCGGGGTCGACAGTACTTCCTGAGAACCGGAGAGTACAGGAGATACCGTGAATGGTGTGCCACCTGCGCCATTGTAGGCTCTTTCAGACGGGTCACTGACTTTTAGCCATCCTGCTCAAGCACTTGCTGTAAATACATGCTTAGTTATTAAAATGGTTGAATTTTTAACCCCTTTGTGTACGAATGATCTCTGACTTGTTTACATTTTCATTATTGAAATAACTAATATTCATTAAATGTTCACTGTATCTATGTGGTTTTAAGTTGATATAAAATGACACTAACAAGAATGATTAAATGAAGGCCATGTCATTACTTGTGCGAACAATTATCAACTACCACTTTGTTAAGGCCTTGCATCCAGTATCTCATATATTGACCAATAAGAGTACTTACTATGGCACTTACTGCATTAAAACCTGAAATTAGAGTACTTACTATGGCACATACTGCATTCAAACCTGAAAACATACACCACTCATCTGGAGGTCACTGTTTTCAGTTTTCAGTGACAGAAAGTTGTAAAAAATACTATGGCTACTAGACTTTCGGAGGCTGAAATCAAATGGCCTTAACTACCATAAGTGACTGTCTAAGGAATGGCTTCTTAAACTTTTCCAGCTCAAGACCCAAATAAGAAATTCACCGTCCTCCTGTGACCCAATTCGCCCCCCAACGACCCAAACTTATAAAAACGGTGTGTGATTATAAGTGTATTCTGATAACTCACGAGCCCCCTTTCACATGCCCAGGGGCCACTTTTGGTCCCGACACATAGTTAAAGAAAAGCCCTGGTCTAAGGAGTCAGGCATGACACCATCATGCATAGAAGGAATGTAATGTCATGTAATATTTGTAATTGTATATAACTGCCTTAATGTTGCAGGAATGCAGATTAGTGGAAAGTATAACTGAGAAAATATAAGTTGAACACTGTTCTCTAGCATTAACAAACTAGTAATAAATAAATACAATTATTAAGCATTTAAAGTAATTTGTAATATATTTATGAGCATATATAAATATTTACAAACATTTATAATGGCTGATTCATGAAAGTTATTATAAAGTGGTACCAAACGTGGTTTGTGCGAAGGGACTGCCTAAAAAGAAAGACATTCCAGTATAGTTAATTAAAAATATATATTTTCACATATAAAGAAAACCACACATCTAGGAACATATAGAAAATCACCTTAAACAATACGCAGTTATGTATTAAAAGACAAAACAAAACATAAAGACCATAATTACCATCAACATGAGTTGAGCTATCACTTCAATCATCCAACTTGTGATCACTGGGCAAGTAATACCAAAGATTGGACCCTATGCATCTCTGCTTGGCACTCAGCAGTAAAGAGATAGATTGCAGCAGACTAGGGTCCTGTCCAGGAGGTGTACTTGTATATCAAGCTGCCTCATTCTACAGAAACAGGATTAGCTCCTGCTCCGATGAGCCGATCCGGCTCCCATTAGCCGAGGCTCATGCTACTTGGTAATTTACTTATTACCTCAATCAGAACTAAATAATATGATATTAATTCTTAACCATTATTGTAATAACCATGATACGTCAACCCTGGTGGACAGAAATGTTTGATGTAGAAGGGTTTGGCAAATATTCAAACAATTATATGAGGAAATTAAAAGATAAAAAAACATTCATTCTGGTCTCAGCAAAATCAGAAATCAGCATTATATCATTTTAGTAATCAGTAATGAATTAATTGTGAGATGAATAGAAAATGACATACGTGCATCGCTACATACAGTATATTGTATAAAATGACATACGTGCATCGCTACATACAGTATATTGTATAAAATGACATACGTGCATCGCTACATACAGTATATTGTATAAAATGACATACGTGCATCGCTACATACAGTATATTGTAGAAAATGACATACGTGCATCGCTACATACAGTATATTGTAGAAAATGACATACGTGCATCGCTACATACAGTATAATGTAGAAAATGAAAGTGACATGAGAGAAATAAGTAAGTCAATTGTAAAAGCACATGCATACTTCCTATGCAATTGTCACATATACACCAGCCCCTATCAGTCCCCGGCATCTTTTTGAACTGAAGGAAGTACATGCACTTGTGTCTTGAAGGTGTGATGGTTGTCATTGTAAATCAATCACCCATCAGAACCAATTCTAATATTCAATTCATTAAACAACAATTATTCAATTAATTTTACAAACATTTATCAGCACACTATCCAGTGGATAAATGACAAATACAATTTACAGGCAGGTGAAACAATAATTTCCTTTAAAAAAAACATTGTCCCGTACATCAGATATGTGTAGTGAGTGTGTTGTTTTATAGGGTCAACCATAGCAAGAAAGCACCAATGCTCAAGTGCACTTCGACAGATTTGTCACCTTGTCAGGTTTTCAAACCAACTACCTTTCGTATACTGGACCAACACTCTAACCGCTAGGCTACCTTTCCACTCAGTTATCAATAAGAATCTATAGTTGCATGTTATAAAATTATTATTTGAAGGACATGAAATCATTATAAAAGTGATGTCCAAACATGACCAGTATGTATACTCTACTAGATTGAGGACATCATAAAATTGCTTATTTTTTTTACTATAACTGTAAAAGTAGCTGTAATATTTGTCTCTATCTGTTCAACAGGGATGTGTACTGTAAATCAACCTCATCTCAGGTTCTCTACTGTACATCCTCGATTACCAGACCACAATGAATGAAAAGAACATTCTTACTGATACGCGTACACAAAAGTTATGCTTATAATGTAACCAACAACACAGGTCATCCCTGCCAGAAATGTATGGATGAACACCTTTGTTACAATTCATAGGCCGTGATCAGCAAAAGCCGTCATACTGCTCAATCATCACCTTTGGACATTTGAATAACAACAAACCTTGGCCCTCTGGTTTCTGTATAAAATTACCACAGAGTGATGGTAGAAGTACAAGCTGATCTACTGTCAACCACCAACCACCAACATGGGCAAGGTAATCTGAGCAGACTCACAGTAGCTACATGTAGGCTACAGTTTTATAATAGTGAAATGTACATCCTATATTCTGTAAATATAATAGTACAGAACTATTACAGAAACATTAGCTATGTGTTACAGGAATCAGTAATCCAATATTACCCGTGTCTAAAAGTAAAATGACCGTACAGTACATGCTTTATGCCATTTCAGGAACAAAACAAATATGTCCCTCCTTTTCCTATAGATTACCTTCTACGAGGACAGGAACTTCCAGGGCCGCTCCTATGAGTGTATGAGCGACTGCCCCGACATTTCCTCCTACATGTCCCGCTGCCAGTCCTGCAGAGTGGAGAGTGGCTGCTTCATGGCGTACGAGCGCGCCAGCTTCATGGGCCAGCAGTTCTTCATGAGGAGGGGAGAGTACCCTGACATGCAGCGCATGATAAGCATGGGCATGATGTTTGACAACATCCGGTCCTGTAGAATGATCCCCCAGGTAAGACACCTTATCTCACGTTTATACATCATTGTGCAATTTCCTATTTTAGGATGAACAACTTTCAAAGAACATAAACATCCTACATTAATGTAAATAAATGCATTACAGCACAGAGGATCCTTCAGGATGAGGATCTACGAGAGGGAGAACTTCGGAGGTCAGATGCACGAGATGATGGACGACTGTGACTCCATCCAGGAGCGTTACCGTATGTCCGATTGCCAGTCCTGCAACGTGATGGACGGCCACTGGCTGATGTACGAGCAGCCCCACTTCAGAGGCAGGCAGATGTACATGAGGCCTGGAGAGTACAGGAGCTTCAGAGAGATGGGCATGAGTGGCATGAAGTTTATGAGCATGAGGCGTATCAATGATATGTGCAATTAAATGTATTTAATTGTTCAAGGTAATAAAATAATTGAAGATCTTTCATAACTAAATTGTCTGTCTGATTTTCATCTACTGGTATTCAGCTTCAGTCAAAACAAATTGCACACCATATTTAACATCACTGAAGCTTTGTAAATAGGTGACAGGTAGCCTAGTGGTTAAGAGCATTGAGCCATTAACTGAAAGGTCGCTGGTTTGAATCCCCGAGCCGACTAGTTGACAAATCTGTCAATGTGCCCTTGAGCAAGGCGTTTAACCCTAATTGCTCGTGTAAGTCGCTCTGGATAAGAGTGTCTGGTAAATTTTACCACAGTGATTACATGACAACGTGCTGTAAGTAGTATGGTGCAACTCTTTTACATTGTGCAAGCTGCACTCCAAGTTTCAGGTCATACCTGAATGTTTTTGTGACGTTTTTAAAGACTTTAAGGTACACTAAAAATGATTTAAAGAAGGGGGTTATTAGTTATTTATTTCATAGATAATTATAGTAGAATGGATGAAATAATGTGCTTGTCTTTTAGCTGGTTGCCTGAGCTTGCATGGCTCCACTGGTATTAATTTCAGTAGTACTCAATAACATTGCAATCATACATGAGATCACTATTTCGCACGCGCCAAAATAACAATCCCATAATTTCAAACATATGTGTTATAAATGTTTATTTATCTGCTCTATGAACTATAAGTTCACATTTGATAAACTAATTATTGCCACTTATTAAATGCCTTTAAGTACACCTTAAGAACATGTTAATGGAGACAACTGGAAGACGCCTTAATTAATTGTAATTCTTTAACTATATATATTTTTATTTTGGTTAATATATTGTGTATCGACAGTGGGAGACATACATGACAGATGAGAACGTCGGGATTCGTAACCCCGTTTCCAGTGGGTATGCCTGGTCTGGAATGGGTAGCTCTACCACTAGGCCAGACACTGTTACGTTCCATACAATTCTAAAGGGACTAAAATATTCCTATGAGGAGTACCTAATTACCCAGAGTGCTTATGGCACACATCACATGGGAGGATGATGCCTTTATGTCTCAACTCAAGGCCCACAACTGTGGATGTAGCTTTGCATATCAAAGAAATAGCATACCATATTTATGTTACTAAGGGACAGCATACACGAAGGCCTAAATCCTAACCTCAGGACCATGTGCTAAACTCAATTTACTTTTGTGAATTGAGATCAAATGAAGATTCTGTTAAGATTCTGGCCAAAAAGAACATCAGGAACATCAAATTAAACTTTGATTTGTCATCTAACTGTACAAATAGATATTGGTCTGATTAGTAGGCTATAAAATAAAATAAATAAATAAATAAATAAAATACAATAAACCAGTTGAGAACATGTCCTCAAATTCCAACCAAGTTTTCAAGTCTATTTAGAGTAATAAAACGTGTTGGGTTGCGGATTGTCTGGAAAATGTGGTCCTTCTGTAGCTCAGTTGGTAGAGCATGGCGCTTGTAACGCCAGGGTAGTGGGTTCAATCCCCGGGACCACCCATACGTAGAATGTATGCACACATGACTGTAAGTCGCTTTGGATAAAAGCGTCTGCTAAATGGCATATATTATTATTATTATTATTATTAAAATTAGTGTGAGATATCGGCGTATTTATGTTAATTTCAAAATGGGAATAGAGGGAGGTTGAAGAGCAAGAAGGAAAATGTGCTCAGAACAGTTCTAGTGTTATGTGTGTTTGCGACCGACTGGTTACCAATCTCCACAGTTTAAGCTTGCTGAGATAATACCTTGGCATTAGCTAGGGGAGCTAAAGCAAGTGTTCAGGTCTCTGGCAAGGTTACTTATCAAGCCAGTCTAGTTGACAGAGTGTGGTTCATGATGATGAAGAACCAAATTTGAATAGAGAAATAATTTTTTGAAATAGAGATACTATTGTGTAGAGGTAGTTATACAGTTGGGAATATACATTTATTTTATACAGTATCCAGAAACAACTGTTATGTTGTGCAGAATTGTGCTTGATGTACACATTTTTATTGAATGAGTCTTTGTATTCTCTCCGTCACTCACATTGAGGTATTGAGAGTTGCTTTTGCGCAACAATTGTGCAGGTGTTCATATCTTGGTGATGAGATAAAAAACAGTGTTCTTTTTGAGTCTGATTCTAGTGGGGTTAACACCAGTGGGATTTAAATTGACCCCACCTACAGATAGTAAAATAAGTGTTGTTTGAATCACAGCAGAATCAACACCACATGGGGTTGTTGTTTCCCCCTGTACATATCCCTGCTACTGTTATGTTACTGCTGCTCTTTAATTATTTGTTATTCTTATCTCCTACTTTTTTTAGATGTTTTCTTAAAACTGCATTGTTGGTTAATGATATCTCTGTCACTAGCAAATACAGTCATGGGTGGTACTAGAATCTCAAAAATTAGCTCTAAAAGCACCCTGGGAAATAAATATGAAAATAACACTTTAACCCTAAAGTGTAAAAAAAAAAAAAACAAGTTACTGCAAGACCACAGGTGTTAATTACCCAACACTGAGAAAGTGTAACAGCATCAGCTCTAATAAAGTGTTAATTACCCAACACTGAGAAAGTGTAACAGCATCAGCTCTAATAAAGTGTTCATTTTAAGTCAGAAAGTGCAACACCCCCGTGGTGTTAGGGACACAACGCTCTTGAGGGGTTAGTTCATCAACCTTTTGAAAAGTGTTGGTTTTACACAATTTCGGTGGGTCACAGTTCACACTAAGAAAGTGTTACATTTAACACAGTGGGTGTTAAAATTCTGATCTCAAATTATGTTTTTTTTGGTCTTACTTTGGAAGTAAAATTATTTTAGGAGAGTGAGGTAAACATTCTTACGTCTTTGGATAAATAGCTTGAAAATTGAAACCATTATTTTATTGACTATAATTTTGTATTTGGACGATGAATATGACCATCAGTTTTCTCTCAAAATGACATAATAAGACGTAAAACTATTAAATGCCTCGATTCAACAAATGTGTTGGAACCTTTCATGGTGTATACTAGGTTATAGGGACAATAGGTAGCATGTTTTCATACTTATTGCGTGAACACTATAGAAGACAATAGGATTGCAGGTGGACCTAACTTTATTTAATTTAAATGTTAGGCTCAGTTTCATGTTGACGATGTATTTGCCTGTCAGTTTGGGTGAGCAACAGCACGTCTGATTGAACCAATCCTTGAATTGATGGCTCCCCAGTCACTGTATCTCCTGTACTCGCCAGGCCTCAGGAGGTACTGCCTGCCTCTGTAGTTGGGATGCTCATAGAAGAGCCAATACCCCTCCATAACATTGCAGGAGTGGATATCATTGTACTGGAATCGATCATAGAGGGAGGGGAGGTCATCGGCAAACTCCAACATCTGACCGCCAAAGTCAGAGCGCTCGTAGATTCTCATCTTGTGAGCTCCCTGATTCTGAGGACAAGGGAGATAAGACAGCTACGTTCATTCAGTTTATTTACTATTAAGTTTCAAGTTTCATTTTTATTTACCATGTTTATTACTACCTACATCAATGATGGGTTAACTTGTATACCAGGAAAGAGGAATATGGGCTCACTTGAGGAATCATGCGGCAGGATTTCACACAATCATTAAAGCCCATCCAGCGCTGGTAGTCGGGATACTCTCCCCTTCTCAGAAAGTATTGGTAGCCCATGTAGTTTGGCCGCTCATAGACCATCCAGCTACCGCTCTCCACTTGTATGGAGTTACAGCGGCTGAAATGGGTGTGCAGGTCGGCACAGTCGACGCTGCACTCATAGGAGCGACCCTGGAAGTTCTTGTCCTCGTAGAAGATTATCTAAAAATAGTAATGGAAGTAAACATGCTTACAGGTGTAGGATCTTAATTTTATCATTCTTTTGTTGCTGAGAATTTTCAAGCACCAAGCTTCGTGATTTACATAAATTCTCTGCAAATCCACACTAACACATGGTTATATTAACAGTATGGCACTTTTTATGTAGCCCACTTTTTGCCAGCTAATAGCCTAACCACCAATTAAGCTGCATTATGGACTAAATGTTCAAAACCTGTTGCTGCAGGATTATTTTGCCGTGACAATGTAGGTCAAATTAAGATCCTACATCTGTATGAACAATGGAAATAACATGTGTATGGCTGGTAAAACAACCCCATTCAGTTCAACGCAAAGGATCTCTCGCAGGTGTTCATTGTTCTGTGTTTTGTCAGACAAACAGTGAACAAGAACGTGCGACGGGACAGAATATGTGCAGCGAAACAACAATCCTTACCTTTCCCATTGTGTTGGCTAAATTTGGTCACACTGCAACACTGACTAGGCGAACCATGGCCCTTTTTATACCCTCTAGTAATAGAGACATTGATATGTTGATCAATTAACTTTAGATGTCAGCCTTTTTGAAAAGACAGTACGGCTGCCAAACTACAAAAGACAGTTGTTTTTCTTTGTCAGCAGGGTGAATGACCTTTTTGTTCCGTACACAAAGGCTTCAATGGTGCTAATTAACCCCTCATGTAATAGACATGTGTTTATCAGTGGCAAAACAAGATCTAGTAACTTAAAGAACGAATGACAGAATACCCAACCCAAAGCTGATGACAGAATACCCAACCCAAAGCTGATGACAGAATACCCAACCCAAAGCTGATGACAGAGTACCCAACCCAAAGCTGATGACAGAATACCCAACCCAAAGCTGATGACAGAATACCCAACCCAAAGCTGATGACAGAATACCCAACCCAAAGCTGATGACAGAATACCCAACCCAAAGCTGATGACAGAGTACCCAACCCAAAGCTGATGACAGAATACCCAACCCAAAGCTGATGACAGAATACCCAACCCAAAGCTGATGACAGAATACCCAACCCAAAGCTGATGACAGAATACCCAACCCAAAGCTGATGACAGAATACCCAACCCAAAGCTGATGACAGAATACCCAACCCAAAGCTGATGACAGAATACCCAACCCAAAGCTGATGACAGAATACCCAACCCAAAGCTGATGACAGAGTACCCAACACAAAGCTGATGACAGAATACCCAACCCAAAGCTGATGACAGAATACCCAACCCAAAGCTGATGACAGAATACCCAACCCAAAGCTGATGACAGAATACCCAACCCAAAGCTGATGACAGAATACCCAACCCAAAGCTGATGACAGAATACCCAACCCAAAGCTGATGACAGAATACCCAACCCAAAGCTGATGACAGAGTACCCAACCCAAAGCTGATGACAGAATACCCAACCCAAAGCTGATGACAGAGTACCCAACCCAAAGCTGATGACAGAATACCCAACCCAAAGCTGATGACAGAATACCCAACCCAAAGCTGATGACAGAATATCCAACCCAAAGCTGATGACAGAGTACCCAACCCAAAGCTGATGACAGAATACCCAACCCAAAGCTGATGACAGAATACCCAACCCAAAGCTGATGACAGAATATCCAACCCAAAGCTGATGACAGAGTACCCAACCCAAAGCTGATGACAGAATACCCAACCCAAAGCTGATGACAGAATACCCAACCCAAAGCTGATGACAGAATACCCAACCCAAAGCTGATGACAGAATACCCAACCCAAAGCTGATTTATCGAGCATTTATTTGATCTTTAAAAGTAAGCTCTCACAGATACACATGAATTGATTTATGTGATTCACCTTTCACTGGAGTGAATGTAAAATATGATCAGATGTGCACAAATATCACCATTATTGTTTGACATGTACTACTTTCTGAATCTCTAGCTACATACAAATATAATCCATTAACATTTCAAACACACTGCAAAATATAATAACAATATGATGGACTATAAGAAAAGGACAGATTTGACTACCCTTGCCTGGTGGTTTCCGTACTGTTTCAGGGGTGAGGTTTTGGAATATGTCCAGTCAACTTGTGCTCGTGCCACCTCTGGTCTCAGTTGATCCACAGCCAAGTGAGGGGCTTCTGGTGTGGCCAACAACCCAGGTCATGTGATTGACTGTATTGCTAGAATTTTACACTATAGTCACCAGGAGAGTGACTCTAGTGGCCAGCAGGAGAGTGACCTTGAATATTTACATTGGGACTAATTTTGACTGTAATGAATGGCTGCTTCCCGATTCTCCAGTCATTTCCAGAAGTGCGTAATGAAACCTGAATGACTGTGAATTGGAACAGGACAAACTGTTCAACAGTACCACCATGGTCACTACTCACATATTCAAATAGCAAACTGCTTCCACAACACATTGTGATTCCTCTCTGCAACAACTGTCAGCTGATAGACAATCACAAGTTGGTATCAAGGTAGTTTGATGTTAAAAATGCAATTGAGAGAGATTGCGGTTCCACTTTTTTTGTATTAAAATATTAATGTCTATGACTACAAAAGAAGCCAAAAGAGTATTTTGCTTTCAAGGTAAGGAAACATACATGTAGTGACTACAGCTGCAGAACCTAGGCCAAATTCCCCAGGCTATTAGGCAATGCCAGATCTTGTGATGGTTGACGGCTTTATTCTAGTTGGATAATCGTTATTTAAATGTTTCTGTAGCAGTTGATACCTGAGCTCTCTGCTTCCTAATGCACACCATTAAAATGCATCACGACATGGTACTGTATATAAACAATGTGTTTGTTATTCATTACATCTAATTGGCCTATTTTTGACATGTTATTTAGTATTAGTCAACACTTTGTTTATTAGAAATGTATACATATCTACATTATGCTTATTGACATTATACATATCTACATTATGCAGATCTACATTATGCATATCTACATGATGCATTATGTATATCTACATATACATTATGATATTCAAATTGTATGTGATATAAAATATAAAATAAATGATATGTATATAAAATATAATTTATTATTTAGAAATCATAATAGCATCCCAGTCTTTGGATGAGTCTAACATCTATAAGGATTGCATCGAATGGTTTAGCCTATAAACTCATCATATTTGAGATACAATAATTCAACTGAATTATTTTTATTGACCCGTCATCTCTGTCCAAAATCCAGCACTCTGCTGTTATACTGTGTGCTGCCCTCTCCTGGGTTCCTGTGACTTTTCTAAGTGGCAGTATGTGTGTAAGGATGGCAGTATTTGTGGAGCATAAATGGTACAGTTTTGGAGGTGTTAATCACAATAAGACTTCACCTCAATAAATAATCAATAATGTTTCATAGCTGTTTAAAGGGGCAATCTACTTTGGTAAACAGCTGAGGGAATGGGCTTGAAAAATGTATCCACTGATATCAACAGTACATTTTTGTTTTTTTATTTAACGAGGCAAGTCAGTTAAGAGCAAATTCGTATTTACAATGACTGCCTACAGTGGATTAACTGCCTTGTTCAGGGGCAGAACAACAGTTTTTTTTTTTTTACCTTGTCAGCTCAGGGATTCAATCCAGCAACCTTTCGGTTACTGGCACAACGCTCTAAACCATTAGGCTTCTTGCCGCCCCATGATGATATGATATGCATGATATGATATGATATAAACAGTATATTTTTAACCATGTATTGGCTATACAGTGATTGTTTACATTTACAGAGGAGTTAAAACAAGCTTATATTGTTGGGTTCTGATGGTGCATTTATAATATATATTCTTCATGAATCAATGGGTATATATCATTAATTTAAATGTCCCAAAATGTATGCAACTGCAGATTGCAGTTTAAACATCCACACAAGATGTATTCACAACAAATATCCACAATTAATTTTCTATCCTTCACAGTATGAATAATAAGAGTTGTTTCACAGTTGTGTCGTGTTGTTGCTTCTATTGCAGCTGAAGCAGGAGCTGTAATACAAAGTATTTCCAATAGAATATCTACTTACTACTAGAATAGACAGTACTTTAACATTTACTTCCACATTAACCATATATAATAATCAGTGGTTTTAACAGATTGAGATTTTTGAACATGTACCATTAATTAATTAATCAGTTTTGAAATAGACTGACATTTCTGCTCCCATTGCACTTCTATGGGGAAACTAACCATATGAAAATGCAGATGTCTCTTCTGAATGCCCCTTTACCTCAAACCAAGGACTCAAATCAAAATTAAAGACACTTTCGTTTAAAAGTTAGGTGATTTTATTTATACTTGTAATTTTAGTCATTGGTGAATTTAATAACAAGAATCCAAAATACGCCTCATGCTGTTGAACCTCACAGTGTTGGAGCCCATTTGCATGCTCAACTCTCTCATGTTCCTGTACTCTCCAGGCCTCATGTACATCTGCCTGCCTCTGAAGTGGGGCTGCTCGTACATCAGCCAGTGGCCATCCATCACGTTGCAGGACTGCATGTCGTTCATGCGGAAACGATCGGTCATGGACTCACAGTCATCGCTGAGCTCGTGCATCTGACCTCCAAAGTTCTCCTTCTCGTAAATCCTCATCCTGAAGTTTCCTCTGTGCTGTAAATGGATATGGGAAAAGTGTTTTACCAAATCATTCCAAATATACCATCACATTGCTTTTGCTGGAGTTGTACATGTGGCCTATGGGAGTCAAAATGAACAGGTTTAATATAATTACCATGGGGATGTTACGGCAAGATCTGATGCAATCGCTCATGCCCATACGCTGGTAGTCACCATACTCTCCCCTCCTCACAAAGTACTGGTTTCCCTGGAAGTTGGAACGATCATACACCATGAAGCAGCCGCTCTCAACTCTGCAGGAGTTGCACCTGCTCAGGTAGGAGGTCAGCTCAGGGCAGTCGCTGGAGGTCTCATAGGAACGACCCTGGAAGTTCCTGTCCTCGTAGAAGATGATCTAAAAACACACAACAAAACCACAATTTATTAAAAATAGATGTAGTTCTAACAGTACAGTACAATTCATTGATGGTTTTAAACTGCTGCTTAAATGCCTAGTTTCATCAAAGCTCCACACACCTTGCCCGTAGACATGGTTGCGGTTACTGTGTTGGTCTCAGGATTGCACAAGTTTCTGTATGTCCCCCCTATCGCTTTTATACCTGAGCCGACCAATAAAGAATATGTGGCTCCATTGTTCAAACCCCTGACAGAGCAACATGGCATAGAGGCCCCCGTCCCTGTACAGTACAAAGTGGCCTTTGAAGGGTCATTATTAAAGGGTCGTTATTTCCAGCTGGGTGCATTTGTGAGGAGAGCCCATGCCTTTATTGTTTCTGTTGAATAACAATAGGAGGGGGAACTCTTCATATCGAGACTTTTCAGAGATATTCCACTAAGTTAACTGACATTTGTTCATGGGTATTACTATTCCAATCTTTTATTTAAAGACAAACACAAAAAATGGAAGCATCATGATTCAAACATCAGTCTATTGGAAAAGATATAACACATGACTGAAAAACATGATTTCATATTAGCTGGTCTCGCCCAGTGTGAATCAATGTGGATGAAAATGAATATATTAATGTTCCCAATGTAATTAGATGGTTGTTGGGATTTTCCGTCCTCCAGCAAAATTGTAGGCATACAATTAATAAATTGTGAAATTGTATATCTGGAATCCAAGAACATTCTAGTAGTGGTTAGTAAAAGTGGAGCAACTATATGATTACTAAGTGCCTTCAGACAGTATTCATACCCCTTGACTTTTTCCACATTTTGTTGTGCTACAGCCTGAATTTAAAATGGATTAATTATATTTTTTTCTCTCACATATCTAAACACAATACCCTAAAACGACAAAGTGAAAACATGTTTTGAGATTTCTTTGCAGATTTATTGAAAAATGAAATACAGAAATATCTAATTTAATATCACACACCGAGTCAATACTTTGCAGAAGCACCTTTTGCAGCAATTACAGCTGTGAGTCTTTCTGGGTAAGCCTCTAAGAGAATTCCACACCTGGATTGAGCAACATTTGCCCATTATTCTTTTCATAACTCTTCAAGCTCTGTCAGATTGGTTGTTGATCATTGCTAGACAACCATTTTCAGTTCTTGCCATAGATCTTTAAGGAGATTTAAGTCAAAACTGTAACTCTGCCACTAAAGAATATTCACTGCCTTCTTGGTAAGCAACTCACATGTAGATTTGGCCTTGTGTTTCAGGTTATTGTCCTACTGAAAGGTGAATTCAACCCCCAGTGTCTGGTGGAAAGCAGACTGAACCAGATTTTCCTCTAGGATTTTGCCTGTGCTTAGCACCATTCAGTTGATTTTTTATTCCCTGAAAAACTCCCCAGTCCTTAACGATTACAACCATACCCATAACATGATGCAGCCACTACAATTCTTGAAAATATGGAGAGTGGTACTCAGTAATATGTTGTATTGTATTTTCCCCAAACATAACACTTTGTATTCAGGACAAACAATGTATTGTTTTGCCACATTTTTTTGCAGAATTACTTTAGCGTCTTGTTGCAAACTGGATGCATTTTTCCTCTGTTAATTAGGTTATTATTGTGGAGTAACTACGACGTTGTTGATCTATCCTCAGTTTTCTTCTATCTTAGCCATTAAACTCAAACTGTTTTAAAGTCATAATTTTCCTTCTTCTCCGGCAACTGAGTTAGGAAGGATGCCCATATAGTTGTAGTGACTGGCTTTTGGGTGTAGGGCCTGATCAGAGCCTGGAGGTACTGAGGTGCCGTTCCCCTCACAGCTCCGTAGGCAAGCACCATGGTCTTGTAGCGGATGCGAGCTTCAACTGGAAGCCAGTGGAGAGAGCAGAGGAGCGGGGTGACGTGAGAGAACTTGGGAAGGTTGAACACCAGACGGGCTGCGGCCTTCTGGATGAGTTGTAGGGGTTTAATGGCACAGGCAGGGAGCCCAGCCAACAGCGAGTTGCAGTAATCCAGACGGGAGATGACAAGTGCCTGGATTAGGACCTGTGCCGCTTCCTGTGTGAGGCAGGGTCGTACTCTGCGGATGTTGTAGAGCATGAACCTACAGGAACGGGCCACCGCCTTGATGTTAGTTGAGAACGACAGGGTGTTGTCCAGGATCACGCCAAGGTTCTTAGCGCTCTGGGAGGAGGACACAATGGAGTTGTCAACCGTGATGGCGAGATCATGGAACGGGCAGTCCTTCCCGGGAGGAAGAGCAGCTCCGTCTTGCCGAGGTTCAGCTTGAGGTGGTGATCCGTCATCCACACTGATATGTCTGCCAGACATGCAGAGATGCGATTCGCCACCTGGTCATCAGAAGGGGGAAAGGAGAAGATTAATTGTGTGTCGTCTGCATAGCAATGATAGGAGAGACCATGTGAGGTTATGACAGAGCCAAGTGACTTGGTGTATAGCGAGAATAGGAGAGGGCCTAGAACAGAGCCCTGGGGGACACCAGTGGTGAGAGCGCGTGGTGAGGAGACAGATTCTCGCCACGCCACCTGGTAGGAGCGACCTGTCAGGTAGGACGCAATCCAAGCGTGGGCCGCGCCGGAGATGCCCAACTCGGAGAGGGTGGAGAGGAGGATCTGATGGTTCACAGTATCGAAGGCAGCCGATAGGTCTAGAAGGATGAGAGCAGAGGAGAGAGAGTTAGCTTTAGCAGTGCGGAGCGCCTCCGTGATACAGAGAAGAGCAGTCTCAGTTGAATGACTAGTCTTGAAACTTGACTGATTTGGATCAAGAAGGTCATTCTGAGAGAGATAGCGGGAGAGCTGGCCAAGGACGGCACGTTCAAGAGTTTTGGAGAGAAAAGAAAGAAGGGATACTGGTCTGTAGTTGTTGACATCGGAGGGATCGAGTGTAGGTTTTTTCAGAAGGGGTGCAACTCTCGCTCTCTTGAAGACGGAAGGGACGTAGCCAGCGGTCAGGGATGAGTTGATGAGCGAGGTGAGGTAAGGGAGAAGGTCTCCGGAAATGGTCTGGAGAAGAGAGGAGGGGATAGGGTCGAGCGGGCAGGTTGTTGGGCGAATGAATAATTATTCATTTATTAAGCGGTATATTGAGCATTAACATAATAATTTAGGTGTGTTTTAAATATAATAAGCATTTATTAAGCGGTATATTGAGCATTAACATAATAATTTAGGTGTGCTTTAAATATAATTGATTTATTATTCATTTATTAAGCGGTATATTGAGCATTAATATAATAATTTAGGTGTGTTTTAAATATAATTGATTTATTATTCATTTATTAAGCAGTATATTGAGCATTAATATAATAATTTAGGTGTGTTTTAAATATAATTTATTTATTATTCATTTATTAAGCGGTATATTGAGCATTAATATAATAATTTAGGTGTGTTTTAAATATAATTGATTTATTATTCATTTATTAAGCAGTATATTGAGCATTAATATAATAATTTAGGTGTGTTTTAAATATAATTTATTTATTATTCATTTATTAAGCGGTATATTGAGCATTAATATAATAATTTAGGTGTGTTTTAAATATAATTGATTTATTATTCATTTATTAAGCAGTATATTGAGCATTAATATAATAATTTAGGTGTGTTTTAAATATAATTGATTTATTATTCATTTATTAAGCGGTATATTGAGCATTAACATAATAATTTAGGTGTGTTTTAAATATAATAAGCATTTATTAAGCGGTATATTGAGCATTAACATAATAATTTAGGTGTGTTTTAAATATTATTTATTTATTATTCATTTATTAAGCGGTATATTGAGCATTAACATAATAATTTAGGTGTGTTTTAAATATAATAGGCATTTATTAAGCGGTATATTGAGCCTTAACATAATCATTTAGGTGTGTTTTAAATATAATTGATTTATTATTCATTTATTAAGCGGTATATTGAGCATTAACATAATAATTTAGGTGTGTTTTAAATATAATAAGCATTTATTAAGCGGTATATTGAGCATTAACATAATAATTTAGGTGTGTTTTAAATATTATTTATTTATTATTCATTTATTAAGCGGTATATTGAGCATTAACATAATAATTTAGGTGTGTTTTAAATATAATAGGCATTTATTAAGCGGTATATTGAGCCTTAACATAATCATTTAGGTGTGTTTTAAATATAATTTATTTATTATTAATTTATTAAGCGGTATATTGAGCATTAACATAATAATTTAGGTGTGTTTTAAATATAATAAGCATTTATTAAGCGGTATATTGAGCATTAACATAATAATTTAGGTGTGCTTTAAATATTATTTATTTATTATTCATTTATTAAGCTGTATATTGAGCATTAACATAATAATTTAGGTGTGTTTTAAATATAATAAGCATTTATTAAGCGGTA
Organism: Oncorhynchus keta; assembly: GCF_023373465.1. Lineage (NCBI taxonomy): Eukaryota > Metazoa > Chordata > Actinopteri > Salmoniformes > Salmonidae > Oncorhynchus > Oncorhynchus keta. Next base: position 38,735,554 of record NC_068427.1, on the reverse strand, counting down.
TATTGAGCCTTAACATAATCATTTAGGTGTGTTTTAAATATAATAAGCATTTATTAAGCGGTATATTGAGCCTTAACATAATCATTTAGGTGTGTTTTAAATATAATAAGCATTTATTAAGCGGTATATTGAGCATTAACATAATAAAATGTAAATTAAACAAACACGAAAGGGAAGAAGTGTATACCCTCCATTTCTAAATGTTTTTGTAGGTTTGGCATACTCTAGAGCATGGTAATATTTGATGGCACGTAAACACACTACTATTTAACCATTAAAAACAATTATATAGTTACAATATTATTTAATCAGTGAAGAAACTCTTATCCTGTCACGCCTTGGTCTTAGTATTTTGTGTTTTCGTTAATTATTTGGTCAGGCCAGGGTGTGACATGGGATTATTTTGTTGTATTTCGTATTGGGGTTTTGTAGTTTTTGGAATTGCGGCTGAGTAGGGGTGTTGTATAGGCTTGGCTGCCTGAGGCGGTTCTCAATCAGAGTTAGGTGATTCTCGTTGTCTCTGATTGGGAACCGTATTTAGGTAGCCGGGGTTTCACTGTGTATTTCGTGGGTGATTGTTCCTGTCTCTGTGTAGTGTTCACCAGATAGGCTGTAATTAGGTTTCACGTTGCGTTTGTTGTTTTGTATTTGTATAAGTTATTTAATGTATCGCGATTCATTTATTAAAGAACATGAGTAACCACCACGCTGCATTTCGGTCCGACTCTCTTTCGACAAACGAAGAACGCCGTTACATATCCAGAGTGACTTACAGGAGCAATTCGGGTTAAGTGGCTTGCTCAAGGGCACACTGACAGATTTTTCACCTAGTCGGCTCGGGGATTTAAACCAACGACCTTTCGGTTACTGGCCCAGCGCCATTTCTCAGAAACACTCATATATCATACTGTGTTCAGTGTTGTCTGTCCCTACAGGTTCATGTTTTGGGTCAGACACTGACTGGTTCATTTTACCTTTTTTAATAGGAAATTGGAAGGAAATGCAACTAAAAATTGTTTAAAATATACATTATTCGCTACATCCATTAGGTAAAAGCTATGCATTGATAGTTCTATTACGACTTCCAACACTTTCTCCTACTCTTTTTTTTCTATCTAATCATGGGTCTCTAGTTTTACATTGGGCTCCAGTAGTAGAGTTATGCATTGGCGTGCCTTGCAAAATGTGATGATTTTATTCAAAAGCAAAAGGAGTATAGGATCAATGTAGTTTCAACCACTTATGGAAAGTGTTTGAATCAGGACAAAGCAGGACACAACTGGACTTTTAAAATTGTGTTGTGTTGGGCCTCTGTGGATATTTGCAGAACAAGACAAAAGACGATATTAAATAAGATTTTTTTTAAATGTTTTATTTAAAAGTCAACTGTTTCACTGAACAGGTGGGCCTGATAATTTAACAGGAGTCGGTGATCCTTCTAATGGAACTGAACTTCATTCCATTGTAACCCTGCATCTCTCTGAGGTTTCTGTACTCTCCAGGCCTCATGTACATCTGCCTGCCTTTGTAATGGGGCTGCTCGTACATCAGCCAGTGGCCGTCCATCACGTTGCAGGACTGGCAGTCGGACATACGGTAACGCTCCTGGATGGAGTCACAGTCCTCGCTCATCTCGTGCATCTGACCTCCGAAGTTCTCCCTCTCGTAGATCCTCATCTTGTAGTTTCCTCTGTGCTGTTAAGATACATTTTGTATATGGGATTAGTTTATTATAAACGTTACACTGTGTTGGAATCTGTGATGTATCATGGTGCTTCATACCATGGGGATGTTACGGCAGGACTTGATGCAGTCATCGAAACCCATCATACGCTGGTAGTCAGGGTACTCGCCCCTTCGCATGAAGTACTGGTTTCCCATGTAGTTGTTGCGATCATAGGCCATGAAGCAGCCGCTCTCAACCCTGCAGGAGTTGCACCTGCTAAGGTGGGATGTCAGCTCAGGGCAGTCCTGGCTGGTCTCATAGGAGCGACCCTGGAAGTTCTTGTCCTCGTAGAAGATGATCTGAAAACAAATACTCTTGCAATTAGCCAGAAGAAAATGTGACCAGAATGTGTTCAGAACTGTGTAGAACTTTCCTTTAATTGGTGGTTATAATACAATGCTTAACACTGGACTGCATTATTCAATCAATTCAATCAAATGTATTTATGAAGCCCTTTTAATTAACATCAGCCGATGTCACAAAGTGCTATACAGAAACTCAGCCTAAAACCCCAAACAGCAAGCAATGCAGATGTAGAAGCACTGAATTTTGATCTTTGTATAGTGTTATTACTGTATTTAATGTATATATTTCTATAAAACCACTGCATTACTGTATATACAGTAATAATCAGATCACATGACCTCTAAACTGCAAAGAACAATATTAACTCACCTTTCCCTGCATGTTTATGGTTATTTTGAGCGATGCTATAGCTATGCCGGTCGGCAGCCTGTTTTATACCTGATGTGACATCCAAAGAATCTCTGGTTCCATTGTATGAAACACATGAGTCAGCTGTATGCTATGCAATGGTTGCTCCCACTGTTTGTCACCACAGACGGGAAAGCATTATTATGTACAGTCAAAAGGGGGGACAAATGAGAATTTTCTGCCTTAAAAGCAATTTTGAGGCTAATTTAGATGCACACGTGTAGTTTTATATGTATTTGAGGCCAAATGGTCTTCGATTTCAGGAATGGCATTCTGAAATTAGTCCCTGTCTTGTCTGTTTTAATAGCAGTCCTATTTTTGTTTATTTTTTTGTTTTTTTGGGGGGGGGGACAAATGCTATACTGTATTTCAGAATCTCAAACCAAATACATTTTTATTTGTCACATGCGTGGACTTGCCGTGAATGCTTACTTACAAGCCCAGTTTTGAGATAATAGAGTTAAGAAAATATTGACTAAATAAATTTAAGTTAAAAAAAAGTAACTATAAAATAACAGTAATGAGGCTATCTATATACAGGGGGTACCGGTACCAAGTCAATGTGCGGGTTACAGGTTAGTTGAGGTAATACAGGTTAGTTGAGGTAATTGAGGTAATTTGTACATGTGTAAAGGTGTAAAGTGATTATGCATAGATAATAAACAGTGAGTATCAGCAGTGTAAGAAACACTGTTTTAAAATGCATTCATGAGTCTTCAATTTCTTTTTGTATACATTTAATTAACATAGGTACTACAGTATGTTAAACCAACCATCAACATTTTGATATTTAAAACATTTTCATAGTTACTTATGCAAAAGTACCCACATGCCTACAAATGGCCAAAACGTCCCCAATGCCAAGGGCCGGTAAAGAGGAGTGTCTATGTTCCACATGTTCTGAGGGAAGCACCTGTTTCAAGCAAAGCATGCTTCTGTTGGCTCCTGACCTGTCTGCCAGTCATGTACAACCTATCATCTAAGCAATCCTCTTGTGGGCACACCTAGCTTTTTTCAAACATGAGATGAGGGGAGAGACAAGGGAGGTCACTATCTATGACTCGTCAGAGCTGCTGGTTTCCAGCATTGTGGGTACACTTTCTCAACTGAGGGCTGAATCACAACTTGATGACATGGATCAAACATTTTCACACAATTCTATCATTGACTTCTATCAATGCATGATTTACATAGATATTTTTATAGATATATTTGAGCTACACATGCTTAGCATGTTTATATTTGGCAGGGGAGCCACTTTGGTTTTAGAAGTGGGGGGGATAATAGTAATAATCTTTTCTTTAGTCGGATAAACACTCCAAACAGACTACCCGACACTCGGAGGCGTTCGCATGGTCCTAAAGCACACCATTGCCTCATTTTGTGTCACATTCCAATGAAAAACCTGGGGGGCACAAAAATGCCATTTCCTAATGCGGGGGGTACACGTCACCCCTGTCCCCAGTGAAAGTTGCGCCCCTGGTATTTGGTTGACCACCGGATTTATCCGATGTCATTGAGGAGTTTACCACATCCATCATCAGCTTCACGAATAAGTGCATCTTATATGTAAAATGTAAATATGTAAATTGCATGTATATGTAACAAAAAAGCTGTAAAAACAAAAATTACTATTTTTGTCCACTGAAGAGTGGGGGGCTGGGTTAATAAAAACAAATATATACAAAAATAAATATAAAGAAATACATTGACGACGTCGTCCCCACAGTGTCCGTACATATCCCAACCAGAAGCCATGGATTACAGACAACATCCCCACTGAGCTAAAGACTAGAGCTGCAGCTTTCAAGGAGCAGGACACTAATCCGGATACTTATAAGAAATCCTGATACTCTCTACGACGAACCATCAAACAGGCAAAGTGTCAATACAGGACTAAGATCAAATCCTACTACACCGGCTCTGACACTCATCGGATGTGGCAGGGCTGGCAAACTATCATGGGAAACCCAGCAGCGAACTGCCCAGAAACGCGAGCCTACCAGATGAGCTAACTGATTTATATGCTTGCTTCGAGACTAGCAACTCTGAAGCATGCATGAGAGCATCAGCTGTTCCAGATGACTGTGTGATCACGCTCTCCGTAGCCGATATGAGTAAGACTTTTAAACAGGTTAATATTCACAAGGCCGCAGGGCCAGACGGATTACCAGGACGAGTACTCAGAAAATGCATTGACCAGCTGGCAAGTGTCTTCACTAAAATTTTCAAGCTCTCCCTGACCAGTCTGTAATACCTACAGGTTTCAAGCAAACCACCATAGTCCATGCACTGAAAAATGCCAAGGTAACCTGTCTAAATGACTATCGCCCTGTAGCACTCACATCTGTAGCCATGAAATGCTTTGAAAGGCTGGTCATGGCTAACATTAACATCATCATCCAAGACACCCTGGACCCACTCCAATTCGCATACCGCCCAACAGATCCAAAGATGATGCAATTTCTATTGCACTCCACACGGTCATTTCCCAACTGGACAAAAGGAACAGTGTCTGTATCACTAAGGACCTAAAGTGCATTGAGAAAGTATTCATACTGTCACATCCTGACCTTAGTTTCTTTTTTATGTCTCTGTTCTAGTTTGGTCAGGGCGTGAGTTGGGGTGGGCATTCTATGTTGTGTATTCTAGGTTTTGTATTTCTGTGTTTGGCCTGGTATGGTTCCCAATCAGAGGCAGCTGTCGATCGTTGTCTCTGATTGAGAACCATACTTAGCTGTAATCGCTGCCAAAGGTGCTTCTACAAAGTATTGACTCAGAGGTGAATACTTATATACATTTGGTATTTCTGTATTTCATATTTAATAAATAATGCTAATTTAAAAAAAAAGTTTGTCATTATGGGGTATGTGTGTGTAGTTGGGTGACAATAATTGTATTTTTGATCCATTTTGAATTCAGGATGTAACACAACAAAATATGGAATAAGTCAAGCGGTATTCACATTTTCTGAAGGCACTGTATTACGGTCCAAACACACCAACACAGTCGTCAAGAGGGTATGACAATGACTCTTCCCCTTCAGGAGGCTGGAAAGATTTGGCAATGGCCCTCAGATTCTCAAATTGTTCTATAGCTGCACCATTGAGAGCATCTTGACTGGCTGCATCACCAATTGATAAGGCAACTGCTTGGCATCCAACCGCAAGGCACAGAGGATAGTGCGTATGGCCTAGTAAATCACTGGGGCCGAGCTCCCTGCCATCCAGAACCTCTATACTAGGCAGTGTCAGAGGAAGGCCCTAAAAATTGTCAAAGACACCAGCCACCAAAGTCATAGACTGTTCTCTCTGCTACCACATGGCATGCGGTGCCGGAGCACCAAGTCTGGGAACAAAAGCCTCCTGAACAGCTTCTACCCCCAAACAATAAAACTTATGAACAGCTTCTACCCCCAAACAATAAGACTTCTGAACAGCTTCTACCCCCAAACAATAAGACTGCTGAACAGCTTCTACCCCCAAACAATAAGACTGCTGAACAGCTTCTACCCCCAAACAATAAGACTGAACAGCTTCTACCCCCAAACAATAAGACTTCTGAACAGCTTCTACCCCCAAACAATAAGACTGCTGAACAGCTTCTACCCCCAAACAATAAGACTGCTGAACAGCTTCTACCCCCAAACAATAAGACTTCTGAACTGTTCATCAAATGGCTACCCTGGCTACCCCTTATATTTGCAGTGTAGAGTTTCTTGCACTATGCATAGTCATTGGACTCTACTCAAACACTTAATGGACTCTACTCACACACTCATTGGACTCTACTCAAACACTTACTGGACTCTACCCACACACTCATTGGACTCTACTCACACACTCACACATATTACACTGGCACTGGCACACATTTAATTTTTATTTTATTTTATTTTTTTAATTTTACCTTTATTTAACCAGGCAAGTCAGTTAAGAACATATTCTTATTTTCACTGCCTGTTCAGGGGCAGAACGACAGATTTGTACCTTGTCAGCTCGGGGGTTTGAACTCGCAACCTTCCGGTTACTAGTCCAACGCTCTAATCACTAGGCTACGCTGCCGCCACATGCATACACACACCTATACGTATTACCTCAATTACCTCAACTAACTCGTACCCCTGCACATTGACTCGGGTACCAGTACTCCTTGTATATAGTCGTTATTGTTATTTTGTTGTGTTGCTATTTCCTTTTAGCAATTTTTTCTTACTTTTGAACACGGTAAAGTCTACACTTGATACCATTCCACTTATTCTGCTGCAGTTGCATAATGAGAAGCTTAAGTGAACTGTATTAATACGTATTACTGTTTATTGGAGATGGGTTGATGGGATGTTGGTGGAGTAGCGCAACGTGTATTATTAGTTAAGTTTGTTCACTCTACAAGTTGACCAATACATTAGTGTTAACATCAAAATCCCTCTTTATCATCTTAAGGACATTCATTTGAATGCTTTATGGCAGTCAATAAGTCATGCTCATAACAGCACTTTGTAGGTTTTATGGTATAAAGTACAAAATGTTACGCATATCTTTCTGGTAAAAATATAAACACAAAACGGCAAAATATTGAAATAATGTAGCACACTCAATTGTTTTGGATTACTAATCACTTTTATTTGGTCAATATGAGATTTCTAGCACATATCCGTGATACGCCTGATGCTCATAAACTTCATGCCACTCATGCCCATCTCTCTGAAGCTCCTGTACTCTCCAGGCCTCATGTACATCTGCCTGCCTCTGAAGTGGGGCTGCTCGTACATCAGCCAGTGGCCATCCATCACGTTGCAGGACTGGCAGTCGGACATACGGTAACGCTCCTGGATGGAGTCACAGTCGTCCATCATCTCGTGCATCTGACCCCCGAAGTTCTCCCTCTCGTAGATCCTCATCTTGTAGTTTCCACGGTGCTGTTAGGAGGAAAGAACATGTTGAATTATTTCCTGAATGCACCAGACTGTTGAATAGCTCAAATATGACTTGCATGATTAATTATGGAATTATGGGCCGTTACAGCAGCCTGAATATCATATTTTACCATGGGGATCATGCGGCAGGACCTGAAACCATCGCTCATTCCCATCATACTCTGGTAGTCTGAGTACTCTCCCCTCTTCATGAAGTACTGGTTTCCCATGTAGTTGGGGCGCTCGTACACCATGAAGCATCCACTCTGGACCCTGCAGGATTGGCACCTGCTCATGTAGGAGGAAATGTCGGGGCAGTCGGAGCTGCACTCATAAGAGCGGCCCTGGAAGTTTCTGTCCTCGTAGAAGGTGGCCTGAAAACACAATGTATTTATTTATAATTTCTAAATATATAATTCAATAAATGCAACAAATATAAGCTTTTTTTTTGTACGTAAAGATACAAAGATAATATAGAGAAAAATGTGTTTTAGAATAAAATACAAATAAATGCTTACTCTTCCCATGTTCATGCCGGTGCTGGTCATTGTTGGTCACTGAGTTGCTGCTGTTGCTGCTGCACTGATGTCCTGTCTGTGGTAACCCTTACTTTTATACCTGACCTAATCCAAAGAATCTGTTAGACCCATTGTGTAAACCCCTGACCTAGCAACAGGGTATAGAGGCCTGTAGAGTGCTGAAGTACTGTACTCATATTTCCACGTGACTGGGTCCCAAAAAAGACATAAAAGCCTATTTCCACTGTGAAACAGGTAACACAAAACCATTCAAAGGAACAATGGACTCTGACAGTGAAAACCATTGCATACATATATGCAAATGAGTGGGGTGGAGTCTACAAGTCAGTTACACAATTATAATTATATTTCAACATATGATTAATATTCCCTTGTGATCTTGTTCATTCAGTAAAGTCAGTTAAATATAACTCTTGTGTTAAATGTAACTCAATGCTAAAATTGAATCACCTGACTCCATGGATGTATTTTCTGTCAATATATATTTAAATAATGGTTCAGAGAAGTAAAACATTTATTTAAAGATAATTATAATGAGAATGAAATGAACAGAGAATAAAACAACTTTTTTGATGACAATGTTTCAAAAATATTCCTGATTACTACTACTCAGTGTATCTAGATTGTGACTAACTGGGTTAGAAAACAGCACATTGTGTGGAATGAGGATTTGTTAAGTACATCACAACCATAATTCATGTCCATTCCATGAGTGTATGGTAGCCCTAATTCTGCATGCGTTTAAATGTTCAGAGTTATGTTTCACTTGTTGAGGAGATGCACCATATATTATATTTCCTGACTAGAATGAAGATTACAACACACATAACTAACTAGCTATATCAATTAAACAAATATATTTTAAAAAGTGCAGTCGTGCCAACAAGTTAAATGTAATTTGACAACTTGGGACTGAGAATATGCCATGAGGGATGCTGGCGAGCTGGATGTCAAAGACTTGAGTTTGTAAAACATCAACATTATTTAAACCCTAATGTTAGGATAGGGGTTTGCCATGTCAGTGACGTAATCACTAAAGCAGGCGTTTTTAGCCATAGCATCCGCTGGCTGCTTTAGCTAACCAATGTCTTCACAAGGTCCTAAACCATATCATAACAGAGAGACATTACTGTGCAGCCGTATTCATCGACCTGGGCAATCACAACATTCTTATCGGCATACTCAACAGCCTTGGTTTCTCAAATGATTGCCTCGACTGGTTCACCAACTACTTCTCTGATAGAGTTCAGTGTGTCAAATCAGAGGGCCTGTTGTGCGCACCTCTGGCAGACTCTACAGGGGTGCCACAGGGTTCAATTCTCGGTTCGACACTCTTCTCTGTATACATCAATGATGTTGCTCTTGCTGCTGGTGATTCTCTGATCCACCTCTACGCAAACGACACCATTCTGTATACCTCTGGCCCTTCTTTGGACACTGTGTTAACTAACCTCCAGATGAGCTTCAATGCCATACAACTCTCCTTCCGTGGCCTCCAACTGCTCTTAAATACAAGTAAAACTGTAACGGTATTCGTCGTCTGAAGAAGAGGAATCATCGGACCAAAGCGCAGCGTGGTAAGTGTTCATGCTTGTTTTATTAAAACTGAACACTATAAAAAAATAAACAAGAGCATAACCGAAACAGTCCTGTAAGGTGCAAACACTAAACAGAAATTAACTACCCACAAAAACCATGTGGGGAAAAAGCTACCTAAGTATGGTTCCCAACGATTGACAGATGTCCCTGATTGAGAACCATACCCGGCCAAAACAAAGAAATACAAAAACATAGAAAAAAGAACATAGAATGCCCACCCAAATCACACCCCGACCAAACCAAAATAGAGACATAAAAAGCTCTAAGGTCAGGGCGTGACAAAACTAAATGCATGCTCTTCAACCGATCGCTGCCCGCACCTGCCTGCCCATCCAGCATCACTACTCTGGACGGTTCTGACTTAGAATATGTGGACAACTACAAATACCTAGGTGTCTGGTTAGACTGTAAACTCTCCTTTCAGACTCACATTAAACATCTCCAATCCAAAATTAAATCTAAATCGGCTTCCTATTTGGCAACAAAGCATCCTTCACTCATGCTGCCAAACATACCCTCGTAAAACTGACCATCCTACCGATCCTCGACTTTGGCGATGTCATTTACAAAATATCCTCCAACACTCTACTCAACAAATTGGATGCAGTCTATCACAGTGCCATCTGTTTTGTCACCAGAGCCCCATATACTTCCCACCACTGCGACCTGTACGCTCTCATTGGCTGGACCTTGCTTCATACTTATCGCCAAACCCACTGGCTCCAGGTCATCTACAAGTCTCTGCTAGGTAAAGCCCCGCCTTATCTCAGCTCACTGGTCACCATAGCAGCACCCACTCGTAGCACGCGCTCCAGCAGGTATATCTCACTGGTCACCCCCAAAGCCAATTCCTCCTTTGGCCGCCTTTCCTTCCATTTCCCTGCTGCCAATGACTGGAACAAACTGAAAAAATTACTGAAGCTAGATACTCAATACCTCCCTCACTAGCTTTAAGCACCAGCTGTCAGAGCAGCTAACAGATCACTGCACCTGTACATAGCCCATCTGTAAATATCCCATCCAACTACGTCATCCCCACTCTATTTATTTATTTATCTTGCTCCTTTGCACCCCAGTATCTCTACTTGCACATTCATCTTCTGCACATCTACCATTCCAGTGCTTAATTGCTATGTTGTAATAACTTCGCCACCATGGCCCATTTATTGCCATACCTTGGGTACCTCCCTCATTTGCACATGCTGTATATAGATTTTTTACTGCATTATTGACTGAATGTTTGTTTATTCCATGTGTAACTCTGTGAAGTTGTATGTGTCGAACTGCTTTGCTTTAGATGAATGTGGAGATTGTGTTATTTACTTAGCAAGAACTAATACAGGGCCAACTGGAATTTCAAAAACAGATTAATAAAAAAATGTAACCTGTTGCGACTCTAGGGGCAGAATTTTCATTTGTTTTTTTAAACGTTCCCGTTTTAAACAGGATATTTTGTCAGGACAAGATGCTAGAATATGCATTTAATTGACAGCTTAGGATAGAAAACACGCTAACATTTCAAAAACTGTAAAGATATTGTCTGTGAGTATAACAGAACTGATGTTACAGGCGAAAGCCTGCGAAAAATCCAATCCGGGAGTGCCCCATATTTTGAAAGCGCTGCGTTCCAATGAGTCCCTATTGAGCTGTGAATGTGCTATCAACCAGCTTACACTTTCTACTTATTCCCCAAGGTGTCTACAGCATTGTGACGTAGTTTTACGCATTTATGTTGAAGAATAGCCGTAGGCGGCTACATTGCGTAAGTGGTCACCTGATGGCTCCCAGGGTGACTCTCGAGTAAAATACAGAGGTAGCCATTACTCCAATCGGTCCTACTGAAAAACGAATTGTCCCGACGGATATATTATCGAATAGATATTTGAAAAACACCTTGAGGATTGATTATAAACAACGTTTGCCATGTTTCTGTCGATATTATGGAGCTAATTTGGAATATTTTTCGCCGTCTTCGTGACTGCAATTTCCGGGCGATTTCTCAGCCAAACGTGAAGAACAAACGGAGCTATTTCGCCTACAAAAATAATATTTTGGGAAAAAAGGAACATTGGCTAGCTAACTGGGAGTCTCGTGTGTGAAAACATCCGAAGCTCATCAAAGGTAAACGATTTAATTTGATTGCTTTTCTGATTTCTGTGACCAAGTTACCTGCTGCTAGCTGGACAAAATGCTATGCTAGGCTATCGATAAACTTACACAAATGCTTGTCTATCTTTGGCTATAAAGTAGAGGTTTTAGTAGAGGTTTTTACTTAAAATTCATACAATGAGATTTTCTGGATTTTTGTTTTAGATTCCGTCTCTCACAGTTGAAGTGTACCTATGATATAAATTACAGACCTCTACATGCTTTGTAAGTAGGAAAACCTGCAAAATCGTCAGTGTATCAAATACTTGTTCTCCCCACTGTATATACGGTATATCCATATACATACATACATACACATACCCACAAACAGTTGAAGTCGGAAGTTTACATACACCTTAGCCAAATACATTTAAACTCAGTTTTCAACCATTTCTGACATTTAATCCTAGTAAAATTCCCTGTTTTAGGTCAGTTAGGATCACCACTTTATTTTAAGAATGTGAAATGTCAGAACAATAGTAGAGAGAATTATTTATTTCAGCTTGTATTTGTTTCATCACATTCCCAGTGGGTCAGACGTTTACATACACTCAATTAGTATTTGGTAGCAATGCCTTTAAATTGTTTTTAACTTAGGTCAAATGTTTCGGGTAGCCTTCCACAAGCTTCCCACAATAAGTTGGGTTAATTTTGGCCCATTTCTTCTGACAGAGCTGGTGTAACTGAGTTAGTTTAGTAGGCCTCCTTGCTCGCACACGTTTTTTCAGATCTGTCCACACATTTTCTTATAGGATTGAGGTCAGGGCGTTGTGATGGCCACTTCAATATCTTGACTTTGTTGTCCTTAAGTTATTTTGCCACAACTTTGGAAGTATGCTTGCGGTCATTGTCCATTCGGAAGCCCATTTGCGACCAAGCTTTAACTTCCTGACTGATGTATTGAGATGTTGCTTCAATATATCCACATAATTTTCCAGCCTCATGAAGCCATCTATTTTGTGAAGTGCACCAGTCCCTCCTGCAGCAAATCACCCCCATAACATGATGCTGCCCCCCCCCGTGCTTCACGGTTGGGATGGTGTTCTTCGGCTTGCAAGCATCCCCCTTTTTCCTCCAAACATAAAAATGGTCATTATGGCCAAACTGTTCTATTTTTCTTCATCAGACCAGAGGACATTTCTCCAAAAAGTACGATCTTGTCCCCAAGTGCAGTTGCAAACCGTAGTCTGGCTTTTTTAATGGCGGTTTTGGAGCAGTGGCTTCTTATTGCTCAGCGGCCTTTCAGGTTATGTCGATATAGGACTCGTTTTTACTGTGGATATAGATACTTTTGTACCTGTTTCCTCCAGCATCTTCACAAGGTCCTTTGCTGTTGTTCTGGGATTGATTTGCACTTTTCGCACCAAAGAACGTTCATCTCTAGGAGACAGAACGCGTCTCCTTCCTGAGTGGTATGACGGCTTCGTGGTCCCATGGTGTTTATACTTGCATACTATTGTTTGTAAAGATGAACGTGGTACCTTTGGGTGTTTGGAAATTGCTCCCAAGGATGAGCCAGACTTGTGGAGGTCTACAATTTATTTTCTGAGGTCTTGGCTGATTTCTTTTGATTTTCCCATGATGTCAAGCAAAGAGGCGCTGAGTTTGAAGGTAGGCGTTGAAATACATCCACAGGTACTCCTCCAATTGGTTCAATTGTCTTCTGATGTCAATTAGCCTCTCGGATGCTTCTAAAGCCATGACATCATTTTCTGGAAGTTGTGGAGTGGTCTAAAAACTCATTTTAATGACTCCGACCTAAGTGTATGTAATCTTCCGACTTCTACTGCATATACATATACATACACACTTTTTTTTAGAATATACCTTTTTTATTCCCCGAAAACCCTTACCACCCCTCGCCTAATTGGAGTAAACTAATAAACACTAACACTTACAGTAGACTTCTTCTTTCAGTTTATACATACTATACACATTTTACAGACAGTCTATTTTACAATAGTTATATTTTGTTTGTTTTTAGTCCTGGCCTTCCTCAATTTCTGATGTTCATCCAGTTTGACATCTATTTGTAACTGTGCTTTTTCACAAAGGTTTTGTACATATATACATTTTACAGACCCTGTATACAGACATTTGTTATCTTGTTGTTATTAGTCCCACCCTTCAGCTCCATTCAACCTCTCCCATCTATCTCTCAACACCATCCATTTTGGATTTCTATTTGCCATGTATTTTTCAACTGTGCTGTGATGCTTCACAAAAGTCCTGAACATTTCTATTCTCATAGCTTCTACAGATTGTAAATTAAAGATAACATTTTTTTCTAAAATAATAATTATATTATTGAACGATTGACTATGTCTTTTCAAAACAATAATGATGAGTTGTTGCTCAGTGAGCAACTGTGTGGAATGGTTTCCAAAGAGCGGCCAGCCACGTGGCCTTTAATGTCCCTGAGAAAATTCTGGTTTGATGCTAAAATCTTGTATATCAGTATGTATATTTCTATTCAAAACGTTGTCTGTTATGTACGCTTAATACATGTAATATGATGAAGATCTTTTGTAGGCACTCTTCAAATAAAGTGTTACCCAAACGTATTTGCGAGTCAATGAAGCTGTTCAGCTAATCATATTGCCAATGATCCACTAGATACTGTACTGCATGTTGTATCATGTTAGCATAATTGGTCTCAGCTGTATGACAATGAATGCAGGTGTGTGAACCAGAGTCAAATGAACTGATGGATGAAATGTTTATGTCTATGGTAGTTGAACTAGCGTTAGTGCTATGACTGGAAGTCTACCGGAACAGCTAGCATGCGAGATTAGTCAGAGTTCATTTGATTTGATTTGAGTTCATCTGACTGAGTAAGTAGAAAAAGGGCTTAAAATCACTTAAATAGGTTTGTGAATTATTTTATTCAATGGTTTATTTGTAGTAGCAAACTATATATTTAATGGTTTATAGTATATAGTAGCATGAGTCAATGATACACATCATGCTCATGAACCTAATACCGCTTACGCCCCAATACCAAAATATTGAAATAAAGTAGCACACGAAAATGTTACGGATTACTAATCACTTTTATTTGGTCAATATAAGATATCTAACACATATCAGTGATACGCCTCATGCTCATGAACCTCATGCCACTCATGCCCATCTCTCTGAAGCTCCTGTACTCTCCAGGCCTCATGTACATCTGCCTGCCTCTGAAGTGGGGCTGCTCAAACATCAGCCAGTGGCCGTCCATCACGTTGCAGGACTGGCAGTCGGACATACGGTAACGCTCCTGGATGGAGTCACAGTCGTCCATCATCTCGTGCATCTGACCCCCGAAGTTCTCCCTCTCGTAGATCCTCATCTTGTAGTTTCCACGGTGCTGTTAGGAGGAAAGAACATCATAGGGTTACTTTATTGATCAGTGAAATTATTAGCAAACTCATTTTGTATGAGAATACCACCATCAAAACATACTTTATTTTCACAGATTAATCTATGTTAAACCTACCATGGGGATCATGCGACAGGACCTGAAACCATCGCTCATTCCCATCATACTCTGGTAGTCTGAGTACTCTCCCCTCTTCATGAAGTACTGGTTTCCCATGTAGTTGGGGCGCTCGTACACCATGAAGCATCCACTCTGGACCCTGCAGGATTGGCACCTGCTCATGTAGGAGGAAATGTCGGGGCAGTCGGAGCTGCACTCATAAGAGCGGCCCTGGAAGTTTCTGTCCTCGTAGAAGGTGGCCTGAAAATAAAATATAATCATTTCTTGAAATTAAACAATTGTACAAAACAAACATTTGAGATACATTTGTGATGCTATTCAGTCACAATGGTAACCAGGTTATCGGGATAAGTACAACTATCATGTTGTAGTTTAGGGTGCTAGAGCATTGCAGCCCTTTTGTAGAACAATCTATGAAAATGAAAGAATAAGTTAAAAAAAATAAACTTCCCCGTGCTTACCCTGCCCATGTTCATGCTGGTGTTGGACATGTTTGCTCACTGTACTGCTGGGTGCTGCTCCTGAACTGACTTCCTACCGGGTTTAACCCTTTCTTTTATACCTGACCAAACCTAAAGAATCCCTAGCTCCATTGTTTAAACCCCTGACCCAGCACCATGCTATAGAGGCCTATTGAGGCCACTGAGGTGACGTCCACATTTCCAGGGACTGGATCCCTCAGGTCCTATTGTAACCATCGATGGCCACTAGATTATCACCAGTTGATCTCTCCTTAAACCATAAATATGTGATAAAATCCCATGCACAGCTTATTTCAATTGCAACCATTATTGACCACCAAATTACTGCTCCCTAAAGCTGATGTCACTGTTAACATTTTAGTCCTGCTTGCTGTCAGAATCTTTGAAGACTTTTTCGGCCTCTGCTCTACATACATACATTCAATATAAGGAACCTTCCTGTTCTTGTTTTGTACACTCAGTGAACATCGAAGTAAATAAACAGATCTCTCTGTTTCACTGTAGAATCTAATCCTGAACTATAAAGAATGGTGCAATGATAGCTAACGTTTGATACTGTAGCTATCTGATAGAAAATGTTACCAGACTAGCAAGCTAGAAAACAACTTTGTCTGGCTTGTTATGAAGCACATTGAACACTGGAAATTAAACTACAAGGTGTGCATTTTGGTCATCTTTAAATTAGAACAGTTGGACAAACTGTTTGCCTCTGTATTTCCTGTGTTTGCTGCTGCCCACGATACTGGGTAAACCGTGAGGAAGCAGGTAACCTAGTGATTAAGAGTGCCGGGCCAGCAACAGAAAGGTCAGAAATTCAAATCTCCGCTCTGAAAAATCTGTCAATGTGCTCTTGAGCAATGCACTTAACCCCAATTGCTCCTGTAAACGGCTCTGAATAAGAATGTCTGCTAAATTACATACATGTAAAATCCATCTAATGCTATAAAGTGGCTCTGGGTACACCTTGTGACTCAGCAAACAAATTGGTTCTGGCTCCTCCCACAGCTTCTCCGAGCTTCTCTCGGGGTTGTGATTGTTAACTATGGGGTTGTGCAGTGAGTCCCTCGGAAGTATAGTAAATCAGCTACATTTGTTCAGTGACTTGGCAGACTGTATATGCTTACTTATCCTTCCTTCCTCTTTAAAATAGCATAATTAAGTAGCACAAAGTCACCTTAATAACGTCAATGATGCATTGTCTGTAATTCTGAAGACATCTCAAAAAAGTATTCAAATAAAAGTTCCCAGATGTAAAATATAAGGCCTTTAGCAGACTATGTTGTATGTTTCTTAAAATAAAAAAACACACATTTGAATATAGTTGTGTAATATCAGATATCTCTTCACATATTACATTTCATAATATATTTAGTATGATATGTTACGTCCTGGTTACCCACTAGGGGCACACTGGTTACCCACTAGGCACACACTGGTTACCTACTAGGAACACACTGGTTACCCACTAGGCACACACTGGTTACCCACTAGGCACACACTGGTTACCCACTAGGCACACACTGGTTACCCACTAGGGGCACATTGGTTACCTACTAGGCACACACTGGTTACCTACTAGGAACACACTGTTTAACCACTAGGCACACACTGGTTACCTACTAGGCACACACTGGTTACCCACTAGGCACACACTGGTTACCCACTAGGCACACACTGGTTACCTACTAGGCACACACTGGTTACCTACTAGGCACACACTGGTTACCCACTAGGCACACACTGGTTACCCACTAGGCACACACTGGTTACCTACTAGGCACACACTGGTTACCTACTAGGCACACACTGGTTACCCACTAGGCACACACTGGTTACCCACTAGGCACACACTGGTTACCCACTAGGCACACACTGGTTACCTACTAGGCCCACACTGGTTACCCACTAGGCACACACTGGTTACCCACTAGGCACACACTGGTTACCTACTAGGCACACACTGGTTACCTACTAGGCACACACTGGTTACCCACTAGGCACACACTGGTTACCTACTAGGCACACACTGGTTACCCACTAGGCACACACTGGTTACCCACTAGGCACACACTGGTTACCTACGAGGCACACACTGGTTACCCACTAGGCACACACTGGGTACCCACTAGGCACACACTGGTTACCCACTAGGGACACACTGGTTACCCACTAGGCACACACTGGGTACCCACTAGGCACACACTGGTTACCCACTAGGGACACACTGGTTACCCACTAGGCACACACTGGGTACCCACTAGGCACACACTGGTTACCCACTAGGCACACACTGGTTACCTACTAGGCCCACACTGGTTACCCACTAGGCACACACTGGTTACCCACTAGGCACACACTGGTTACCTACTAGGCACACACTGGTTACCTACTAGGCACACACTGGTTACCCACTAGGCACACACTGGTTACCTACTAGGCACACACTGGTTACCCACTAGGCACACACTGGTTACCCACTAGGCACACACTGGTTACCTACGAGGCACACACTGGTTACCCACTAGGCACACACTGGGTACCCACTAGGCACACACTGGTTACCCACTAGGGACACACTGGTTACCCACTAGGCACACACTGGGTACCCACTAGGCACACACTGGTTACCCACTAGGGACACACTGGTTACCCACTAGGCACACACTGGGTACCCACTAGGCACACACTGGTTACCCACTAGGCACACACTGGTTACCCACTAGGCACACACTGGTTACCTACGAGGCACACACTGGTTACCCACTAGGCACACACTGGTTACCCACTAGGCACACACTGGTTACCTACGAGGCACACACTGGTTACCCACTAGGCACACACTGGTTACCCACTAGGCACACACTGGTTACCCACTAGGCACACACTGGGTACCCACTAGGCACACACTGGTTACCCACTAGGCACACACTGGTTACCCACTAGGGACACACTGGTTACCCACTAGGCACACACTGGTTGAATCAATGTTGTTTCCACGTCATTTCAATGAGTAGGAATGTCGGTCTACGTTAAGCCACTTTGAACAAAATATATATTGATTCTTGAAGAATATAACTTATAAATGCATCATGACCTTAGTTTAACTGTTGTACCCCATCAGAATCCACAATATGAGCTTGTTTGAATCCAATGTTTGTAAATATTATACATGTGACCAAATGCTGTATAGCCTCCAAACATGTTTAAAACAGTAATTATAATATATTGGATAGTCAGTTCTTAAATCAAGAGCTCTGTCTATGAATCTGAGAGTAATTACATTTCTCTAGGCACATCTTTCAGCTTTTTACCAAAACAGAGGTGGGGTGTGATTTGTTATTGTTTCAACTGTAGATTTCCCATTTAAGTCAATATGTGTGATTTCTTTTAAATGTCTTAAATCGTGTACAATCTTTTTTTTTTTAAAGTAATGCTCAATGTATGGAGAACCTTCCATTTCAAGGCTGTTACTAGCTACTCTCAAAAGTCTTTATGTTACTTTGTTTGAGAAACAGCCAATTGAGAAGCAGCCTTTCTAAAGACAGTGAGGGATCCAGTCCCTGGAAATGTGGCCTCAGTACGCCTCTATAGCATGGTGCTGGGTCAGGGGTTTGAACAATGGAGCTAGGGATTCTTTAGGTTTGGTCAGGTATAAAAGAAAGGGTTAAACCCGGTAGGAAGTCAGTTCAGGAGCAGCAACCAGCAGTACAGTGAGCAAACATGTCCAACACCAGCATGAACATGGGCAGGGTAAGCACGGGGAAGTTTATTTAAAAAAACTTATTCTTTCATTTTCATAGATTGTTCTACAAAAGGGCTGTAATGCTCTAGCACCCTAAACTACAAAATGATAGTTGTACTTATCCCGATAACCTGGTTACCATTGTGACTGAATAGCATCGCAAATGTATCTAAATGTTTGTTTTGTACAATTGTTTAATTTCAAGAAATTATTATATTTTATTTTCAGGCCACCTTCTACGAGGACAGAAACTTCCAGGGCCGCTCTTATGAGTGCAGCTCCGACTGCCCCGACATTTCCTCCTACATGAGCAGGTGCCAATCCTGCAGGGTCCAGAGTGGATGCTTCATGATGTACGAGCGCCCCAACTACATGGGAAACCAGTACTTCATGAAGAGGGGAGAGTACTCAGACTACCAGAGTATGATGGGAATGGGCGATGGTTTCAGGTCCTGTCGCATGATCCCCATGGTAGGTTGAGATATTTAATCTTAAATTAGAATAATCTTGTCATTGAATTAGAAATCTCTCAAAGTTTATAAATAATTTATCTGAACAAGGAAACCTGTTCTTTCCTCCTAACAGCATCGTGGAAACTTCAGGATGAGGATCTATGAGAGGGAGAACTTCGGAGGTCAGATGCACGAGATGATGGACGACTGTGACTCCATCCAGGAGCGTTACCGTATGTCAGACTGCCAGTCCTGCAACGTGATGGACGGCCACTGGCTGATGTTTGAGCAGCCCCACTTCAGAGGCAGGCAGATGTACATGAGGCCTGGAGAGTACAGGAGCTTCAAGGATATGGGCATGGGAATGGGAGGCATGGGCAGCATGAGTGGTATGAGGTTCATGAGCATGAGGCGTATCATGGACAACATGTCTATGTAAATTCTTCAAATGTTGTATGAACATTGTTGATTAAATTTGTTCCAATTTCAAAACTGCTAAATTGTCTTCTGTTTGTGATGCTTTTAGTCAGAGCATTTCATGTTTGAGCGTTTCACTATTTCACTCCCCACATCTTTAACATTTCAAAGTTTCTGTGATTATGTACAGTAGATTTTAAAAAACTTTATTTAATTAGTTAAGTCAGTTAAGAACAAATTCTTATTTACAATGACGGCCTACACCTGCCAAACCCGGACAACGCTGGGCCAATTGTGCGCCACCCTATGGGACTCACAATCACATCCGGATGTAATGCAGCCTGGAATCGAACCAGAGTGTCTGCAGTGACATCTCAAGCATTGAGATGCATTGCCTTAAACCGCTGCGCCACTTGGGAGCCTAATGTACTAAATGTGTACTGTACCTAAATGTGTACCTAAATGTGTATTGTACCAAAATGTGTACCAAAATGTGTACTGTACCTACTGTAAATGTGTACTGTACCTAAATGTGCACCTAAATGTGTACTGTACCTAAATGTGCACCTAAATGTGTACTGTACCTAAATGTGTTAAAAATTTAGAATTTCAAGAAGCGATAATTGAGAATTTCAATAAGCATTTTTCTACGGGTGGCCATGCTTTCCACCTAGCTACCCCTAACCCGGTCAACAGCCCTGCAATCCCCACAGCAACTTGCCCAAGCCTCCCCTATTTCTCCCTCACCCAAATTCAGATAGCTGATGTTCTGAAAGAGTTGCAAAATCTGGACCCTACAAATCAGCCGGGCTAGACAATCTGGACCCCCTCTTTTTAAAATGAACCGCCGAAATTGTTGCAACCCCTATTACTAGCCTGTTCAACCTCTATCGTATTGTCTGAGATCCCCAAAGATTGGAAAGCTGCCGCGGTCATCCCCCTCTTCAAAGAGGAGACACTCTAGACCCAAACTGCTACAGACCTATATCTATCCTACCATGCCTTTCTAAGGTCTTCGAAAGCCAAGTTAACAAACAGATCACTGACCATTTCGAATCTCACTGTACCTTCTCCACTATGTAATCTGGTTTCCAAGCTGGTCATGGGTGCACCTCAGCCACGCTCAAGGTCCTAAACGATATCATAACCGCCATCGATAAGAGGCAATAATGTGTAGCTGTATTCATCGACCTGGCCAAGGATTTCGACGCTGTCAATCACCACATTCTTATCGGCAGACTCAACAAACTTGGTTTCTCAAATTACTGCCTCGCCTGGTTCACCAACTACTTCTCAGACAGGTCAGTGTGTCAAATCGGAGGGCCTGTTGTCCGGACCTCTGGCAGTCTCTATGGGGGTGCCACATGGTTCAATCCTCGGGCCGACTCTCTTCTCTGTATACATCAATGATGTTGCTCTTGCTGCTGGTGACTCTCTGTTCCACCTCTACGCAGACGACACCATTCTGTATACTTCTGGCCCTTCGTTGGACACTCTGTTAACTAACCTCCAGACGAGCTTCAATGCCATACAACACTCCTTCCGTGGCCTCCAACAAGACTCAGATTAAGCATCTCCAATCCAAAATTAAATCTAGAATCGGCTTCCTATTTGGCAACAAAGCATCCTTCACTCATGCTCCCAAACATACCATCCTACCATCCTACCGATCCTTGACTTCAGCAATGTCATTTACAAAATAGCCTCCAACACTCTACTCAACAAATTCGATGCGGTCTATCACAGTGCCATCTGTTTTGTCACCAAAGTCCCATATACTTCCCACCACTGCGACCTGTATGCTCTCGTTGGCTGGCCCTCGCTTCATATTCGTCGCCAAACCCACTGGCTCCAGGTCATCTACAAGTCTCTGCTAGGTAAAGCCCTGCCTTATCTCACTGGTCACCATAGCAGCACCCACCCGTAGCACGCGCTCCAGCAGGTATACTTCACTGGTCACCCCCAAATCAAAATTCCTCCTTCGTCCGCCTTTCCTTCCAGTTCCCTGCTGCCAATGACTGGAACGAACTGCAAAAATCTCTGAAGCTGGAGACTAATATCTCCCTCACTAGCACCAGCTGTCAGGGCAGCTAACAGATCACTGCACCTGTACATAGCCCACCTGTAATTAGCCCATCCAACTACGTCATCCCCATACTGTTATCTATTTTATTTATTTTGCTCCTTTGCACACCAGTATCTCTACTTGTACACTCATCTTCTGCACATCTATCACCCCAGTGTTTAATTTGCCATAATGTAATAATTGCGCCACTATGGCCTATTTATTGCCTTTCTGCCATTATCCTACCTCATTATCCTACATTTGTGCTTTACATAAATGTGTACCTAAATGTGTACTGTACCTAAGTGTGTACCTAAATGTGTACTGTACCTACTGTAAATGTGTACTGTACCTAAATGTGTACCTAAATGTGTACTGTACCTAATTGTGTACCTAAATGTGTACTGTACCTAAGTGTGTACCTAAATGTCTACTTTATCTAATTGTGTACCTAAATGTCTACTGTACCTAATTGTGTATCTAAATGTGTACTGTACCTAAGTGTGTACCTAAATGTGTACTGTACCTAATTGTGTACCTAAATGTGTACTGTACCTAATTGTGTACCTAAATGTGTACTGTACCTAAGTGTGTACCTAAATGTCTACTGTATCTAATTGTGTACCTAAATGTGTACTGTACCTTCATGTGTACCCAAATGTGTACTGTACCTAATTGTGTACCTAAATCTGTACTGTACCTAATTGTGTACCTAAATGTGTACTGTACCTAATTGTGTACCTAAATGTGTACTGTACCTAAGTGTGTACCTAATTGTGTACCTAAATGTGTACTGTACCTAATTGTGTACCTAATTGTGTACCTAAATGTGTACTGTACCTAATTGTGTACCTAAATGTGTACTGTACCTAAGTGTGTACCTAAATGTCTACTGTACCTAATTGTGTACCTAAATGTGTACTGTACCTTCATGTGTACCCAAATGTGTACTGTACCTAATTGTGTACCTAAATGTCTACTGTACCTAATTGTGTACCTAAATGTGTACTGTACCTAATTGTGTACCTAAATGTGTATTCTACCTAAATGTCTACCTAAATGTGTACTGTACCTACACGTGGACCTAATGTGTACTGTACCTACTGTAAATGTGTATTGTACCTAAATGTAGACCTAAATGTGTATTGTACCTAAATGTCTACCTAAATGTGTACTGTACCTACACGTGGACCTAATGTGTACTGTACCTACTGTAAATGTGTATTGTACCTAAATGTAGACCTAAATGTGTATTGTGCCTAAATGTGCACCTAAATGTGTACTGTACATAAATGTGTACCTAACGTGTACTGTACCTACTGCACCTAAATGTGTACCTAAATGTGTAGCTAAATACATGCATTTTATATTTTTCCTATCAATCTACACAACCTTCTCTTTTTCAAAATGAAAGAAAACTGATAGAAAATGTTCCTAATACAAAATAAAATAGAACAATTAATTTGGAAAATATTCTATAATTTTTGTCTAATTTTTGTCTAATATAATTATATTTTTAGATTACATTATAAGGCTTTGCAAGGGATGTGTAGACTTTCACTAGGCACTGTCGCTACACATTGATACATAGTACTTACAACTTTTATACTTGTTTGCGATATGTGTAATTACACCTTGACTAGATATACAATTTTGTAAACAAATGCAAATGAATTGTTGCCAATGTTCCTCTCACCCTATAATCATTGTTTTAGTCTGTTATTTTGATTTTGAAAGTTTCTTTGAAAATCCTTAAAATTGTGCACCGCAAAATAGCATGTAAAGATCTGAGATATCACTGGATATTATTTTACACCCAGCATTCATCTATTGTACACATTCATGTCTACAGTACACATAAACTTTGACATGTTAAAGATGTAGGGAGTGAAATAGTGAAAGGCTTAAACATGGAGTGCTCTGAGTGTAATAATCACAAAAGAAGACAATTTAGCAGTTATAGAATTTGAAAACAATTTAATCAACAATTTTCATACATTTGAGGAATTTACATAGACATGTTGTCCATGATACGCCTCATGCTCATGAACCTCATTCCACTCATACCCATATCCCTGAAGCTCCTGTACTCTCCAGGCCTCATGTACATCTGCCTGCCTCTGAAGTGGGGCTGCTCGTACATCAGCCAGTGGCCGTCCATCACGTTGCAGGACTGGCAGTCGGACATACGGTAACGCTCCTGGATGGAGTCACAGTCGTCCATCATCTCGTGCATCTGACCTCCGAAGTTCTCCCTCTCATAGATCCTCATCTTGTAATTTCCACGGTGCTGTTAGGAGGAAAAAACAGGTTTCATTGATCAGAGAAATTATATGTTAAACTTGTGTAATAGGAGAGTTTTATTTTCAATAACAAGATTATTCTATTTTAAGATGACATATTTTCAACCAACCATGGGGATCATGCGGCTGGACCTGATGCAGTCATTCATTCCCATCATACTCTGGTAGTCAGAGTACTCTCCCCTCTTCATGAAGTACTGGTTTCCCATGAAGTTGGGGCGATCGTACACCATGAAGTTGCCGCTCTCAACCCTGCAGGAGTGGCACCTGCTCAGGTAGGAGGACATGTCAGGGCAGTCCTGGCTGGTCTCATAGGAACGACCCTGGAAGTTCTTGTCCTCGTAGAAGATGATCTGAAAACACAACAATAAAATACATGGAAATATTATTATCAAATAAATATTTTGAAAGATATTGTAATTATGATTTCCTTAACCAGCCATTAGTCAAGCATTAAATGTACAACTTAAAATTATAGGATGAAACACTCTGCCTACCTTGCCCATCATGGTTGCGGTTGTTTCTTTGAGCTGTGCTGCTGCTTCACTGGTGTCCTGCCTGTTTTAACACTTACTTTTATACCTGACCTAACCCAAAGAATCTGTGTGTCCCATTGTGTAAATCCCTGACCCAGCAACACAGTATAGAGGCCTGTAGAGTGCTGAAGTGCTTTCCCTACATTTCCATGTGACTGGGTCCCTAGAAGACTTTAGAATGGGTTTTTCCATTTAGAAGTCAATACAACTGAGCTTTTCAAAGCAGTGTACAATGGTCTGTTTTACACATTTCAAAACACACCAGGTATTTAGTGAAACATGTTCAGTAAAAGTGTTATTTTGTTTGAGTTCATGTTTAATGCTATAGGTAAAAATAAAATGTTCATTTTTAAAAGTTCATTTTTAATGCTATAGATAAAAATAAAAATAATATAATAATATCTATACCAACAGCTTTCATTTTGGTTTCACATGCCAGTTAACTACTGTGTACAGATGCAAAGAACTGAGTTAAGAAAATAGATAACAATCACATAGTTTGATGGATGTGATATTAATAGATACATACTACAGTGTCGTTAAATAGTCACTCTTAAAGAAAATGAAATTGCCAGAACATTTATAATTGATTATAAATGTATTAATGATATATTTCCCTCATTCAACCATAAAAGTTTACCTATAATCTTCCCTATAGTTCACTGCCTCATTTTCTCTGTATTCGAGGTGTAAGATAGCTTGAATTCCCCATATTTATCACTGCAGTGTTCATATGAATTATAACATGGTATTTGCTATTCACCAAAGCGACTTTCATCAGTGAAAGAATGCATTTTCACATGGGTGACCCCAGGAGCAGTTGAACCCACAACCCTGACGTTGCTATGGACATGCTCCTACCAAATGAGTCACACAGGACCACTATACATAATTTCCTGGGGCAGAATGATAACTTGAATTCTGCTTACATACCTCAATCTATAACTCAAAACTCCAATTCAGTGTATGACTTTTGTGAAAGTCGAAGCTAAGGCGTTAAATTAGGATTAAGCCCTCGTAGAACACTGTAACATATTCTGTAGTCTTGGAAACCTTGCTTTAGGATGTTTTATTCTGGCCTTTGGTTTTTGTTATTGCCTAATTATTATACTATATTTGCTTCAACCTCTAAAAGTCTACGCCGTTGGGAGGGATGAATGGGATGAAGAGTAACATGATTTAAAAATCCCCATCAAAATCCATCAGTTTAAATCCTCAGCATTTTCCTATGTCAGCCTTCTGCATCTATGGTGGAAGGTGGTCGAGCTACAGCGATGTTAGTCAGACCACGAGACTTCCCTAAAATCAGTCTTCTAACGAATACTCTTAAGGAGGCCCAATGCAGCCATTTCTATCTCAATATCAAATCATTTCTGGGTAACAATTAAGTACCTTACTGTGATTGTTTTCAATTAAAATGGTCAAAATGAAACGAAAATTCATTCTTAGCCATTTCTGTATGTATATATAATATGTCCCCCACTTCTTAAATTAAGATGCGCCCCTTGTGTAAATGTGATATTTCAGTTTATTCTTTTTTTAAATAATTTTGCAAAAAAATATATAAAAAAACAGTTTTTGCTTTGTCATTATGGGGTATTGTGTGTAGATTGATGAGGGGAAAAAATGATTTATTCCATTTTAGAATAAGGCTATAACGTAACAACATGTGGAAGAAGTCAAGGTTTCTGAATTACTTTCCAAATGCACTGTAAGTGGTGAAGATTTATGCACTTGATGGTGTTGGAAAATTGTATGTATTGTCTGATTTGAGGATTAATAATGGTATATTTTGTTGAAGTTGAAGCTACTGTACATAACCGCTCCGTTGTTGGGAACTTAACGTTTTTCTTTGCATCAGCTATTTGAACAACTTTTATTAGCATAAAGGCAGCAGGGTAACTTTGAAATAGAGATACGTAATACACTGCTTTGTTGAAATGCTATCAAAAGTGATGTCAAATCAGGAAATCAAGTTGAGATTGGAAAAAAATGAATAATAGACAACATAACATTTTATTTAAGTCTGGTAACTAATCTTTTAAAGTTGAAACAGTTAATATTTTTATGGTAAGATTGTTTGACATCTTATCAGCCAGTAACAGAGATTTTCACTTTGTGAATTCCCACTTCCACGTACCCCTCCCCATTTCACCACTGCTGGTGTAACCGCGGAGAGTTTAACACAAAACATGCTAAAGTTTTTTTTTTAACAAGCAACTGTTAAAATCTTCAGGACATATTACATGTCTAATTATTTGCTTTCATTAAAGGTCCAATGCAGCTATTTTTATCTCAATATCAAATCATTTCTAGGTAACAATTAAGTAACTTCATGTGATTGTTTTCAATTAAAATGGTCAAAAAGAAACAAACATAGCTTCTTAGCAAGAGCAATAACTGCAATTTGTGTGACTTATAGATCTTTAATTTTGATTGAAAGCAAGTCTAAGAAGCGGTAGATCTGTTCTATATGTGCTATTTCTATGCTTCCCATTAAGTTTAGTTTTTGCGTACACCAGCATTCAAACAGCTGAAAATCCAATTATTTTGGATATAGAAAATATATTTCACAGCGGTTTAGATTGAATAATGATTTTCAACACTGTCAAAAAAACTGAAATTAGGCAAACTATTAGAATTTTTGCAACCAGGAAATTGCATGCGATTTCTGCATATTGCACCTTTAAGGTAGTCCTTGTGCCTTCCTATAGTACTCGACAATCCATTTATTCATGTCACGTAGAGTCAGCCAGAAGGCTATACTGGAAAACCTAACCTCTATCAAAATAAAAAGATGGCGGAGACGCAAAAGTTCTTCTGTGCTTCAGGGTGTTTATTTACAAAGTGATTCCGGAACAAAAACAACAGTACTACCATCAAAATATACCTTATGGGCCAGCTAAAAATTTAAAAAATAAAATAAAATAAAATAAAAAACAATGCTACCCCATCCACAGCTCAATCCCAAATGCCTCTCCATGAACTGAAAGAGAGGCTCATTTTGTAGGGCTAGCCCCTCCCATCAGAACAATTAACACTAATTAATTAATTAAGCAATTACCTATACAAACCTACATTTTCCATTTAACTAAACAAACATACTAAAGTATATACATTGCAACATGTTTATGAAACAATATCACAACATAACATTTACAAAATGACATCACTACTGACAGTGTCTTTCAATATGCACATTTAGATTAATGAGCCATTTGGGACAGGCACTACAAAGTCAGCCCAATTCCCTTTGCTCGGGTCCTTATCCAGCATACCCGGAAGCTACAGAGATAGAAGCTTGAGAGGAACAGAACAAACAAACAAACAAACAATGCGATCATCCACAACATAGATAAGTATAATACATATCGCTTATCTTAAATATGAACACTGACAAACGTGAAATGTATGTACTAAGACAGAAGTTAATTTGTGTGTTGACCCACATGGTTAACTTATCTTATAACGGAGCAGGAAGGAGTGATGAATGTGTGCGTGCGTTAAAGAACCAAATGCTGCCCGCGGCCAGTGACGGACTTCTACGTCACAATTCACAAACTATTTTTATAAAACTATTGTAAGCAACTATTTTATGGTGATGAAACTAGCTAGCTTGTAAAATTAATTTATGTTTTTAATTATACACCAATTGTTATATATGTAATTATGTTGAAGTAAATAAAATTATACATTTCTTCTGTAAATGTAGGTTAAGTAACCATGTCTCAGAAACTCGAATAAGTATTTTTAAGAAAAATGTTGTTCCTTTTCAAAAGCACAAAAATGCTCCTATTTCACTCTTTATATTATTTTCTTATTATTTGTACGTATTTTATTTCTTGCTTTTTTGTATAACAATATATTTTGTATTCGTATGTACTAGATAGTTATGATTTTTAAAAACATTTTATGTGGTATTTAAATTAAAGTAAATATATCATGTTACTGATAACAAATCACTCAAACTCAGATTTTGGTTTTATTTTTTTATTTTTTTAACCTTTCATGAATCGTCCCACAGAGACCAAACAGAATGACATGTTTCATTAAACATTGGAGCATTTACATAGACATGTTGTCCATGATACGCCTCATGCTCATGCACCTCATGCCACTCGTGCTGCCCATGCCTCCCATTCCCATGCCCATATCCTTGAAGCTCCTGTACTCTCCAGGCCTCATGTACATCTGCCTGCCTCTGAAGTGGGGCTGCTCGTACATCAGCCAGTGGCCATCCATCACGTTGCAGGACTGGCAGTCGGACATACGGTAACGCTCCTGGATGGAGTCACAGTCGTCCATCATCTCGTGCATCTGACCCCCGAAGTTCTCCCTCTCGTAGATCCTCATCTTGTAGTTTCCACGGTGCTGTTAGGAGGAAAGAACATCATAGGGTTACTTTATTGATCAGTGAAATTATTAACAAACTCATTTTGTATGAGAATACCACCATCAAAACATACTTTATTTTCACAGATTAATCTATGTTAAACCTACCATGGGGATCATGCGACAGGACCTGATGCATTCCCTCATTCCCATCATACTCTGGTAGTCAGAGTACTCTCCCCTCCTCATGAAGTACTGGTTTCCCATGAAGTTGGGGCGATCGTACACCATGAAGTTGCCGCTCTCAACCCTGCAGGAGTGGCACCTGCTCAGGTGGGAGGTCAACTCAGGGCAGTCGGAGCTGGTCTCATAGGAACGACCCTGGAAGTTCTTGTCCTCGTAGAAGATGATCTGGGGATGACATAGAGTCGGTGAGTAATACTGTCATGAAGAGAGAAGCTACAATAGATAATTAACTAAATCAAAATTGAACTTGAACTACATTTACCCCGAAACTATGTCTGACATTATGAAATTGTTGTCAAACAGTCTATCACATATAGATAGACGAAACAGAGGGAAAATTCATACCTTGCCCATCATGATGACGTTTGTTCTTCAGGACTGCACTGTGACTGCACTGAATTCCTGTCTGTGTTAGCCCTAACTTTTATACCTGTCCAACACCCAAAGAATCTGTGGCCTCTCATTGTGTAAAGTCCTGACTCAACAACACAGGACAGGGCCTACCGCTCAGTGTGGACTCAAAGGGTTATTATCTGTCTCTGTATGCATCTCTGTTGCAGGTGCATCGGTGTCCATATTGTGTTCAACATATAAAGAGTGAAACAGAAGATTCTAAACATTCATGACAACGTATTATACATATCGTGTATATTATTGACTCTACGTATGTAAAAACATATGGTTGTTACATCAGGTATTATAGCAATATGGCGATTGAACTTGACATTCGTGTCTGTCTTTATTCATTATTGTAGAATACATTCTGAAACATATTCCTCAGAAATATGTTATTAAATACTTAACACTTTGTCATTATTCTGGCCTAACCCTAGCCCAATCCCAAGTATGGCCACTATGTTCATTCCAAAACAAGAAGACAGACGGGTGTTGAACAATGGCCTGTGAGATACATTGAACATGGTTGTTGTTTCAAATTAAAAGAAGGGGGCTAAAGATGGGCGGGGGTTACACCGGAACTAGTACACTATAAGTGGGGTGTATGGGGACATCATTAAGTGTGACACAAGATGCACCATGTATGAAATGCTAATGGTGAAGTAAACATTTACACCAGCAGTAACGTTGTCAGACTCCCTTATTCGCGATCGCATTACAACAGCAACATGTCCATTCCATACACAGTCTAACTCTCTTGGATTACATACTAATGTGTATCTCCAATAAAGTCAAATCTCTTATTTTCACTCTCAAATGTCATCATGTGAACATTTGGGAAGCGGGACAACTGTTAGTATTCTAGCTCCAGTTTAAGGTCAGGGTTAGGTTAAGTTTTTGGTCAGGCATGCTAGTGACTGGATAAGGTTAGGGTTAGTTTAAAAGTTAGTTAACAAAAATATGACACTCACCGAGTCAAACAAGAACATGTCTGGTGTTTCAGTAACCTGTTGTCCAACTTCCCATATACTGTATCCACATGTTGACTTCTCTTTTGTAATACTTAAACATATACTGTATCCACATGTTGACTTCTCTTTTGTAATACTTAATCATATACTGTATCCACATGTTGACTTCTCTTTTGTAATACTTAAACATATACTGTATCCACATGTTGGCTTCTCTTTTGTAATACTTAAACATATACTGTATCCACATGTTGACTTCTCTTTTGTAATACTTAAACATATACTGTATCCACATGTTGACTTCTCTTTTGTAATACTTAAACATATACTGTATCCACATGTTGGCTTCTCTTTTGTAATACTTAAACATATACTGTATCCACATGTTGACTTCTCTTTTGTAATACTTAAACATATACTGTATCCACATGTTGACTTCTCTTTTGTAATACTTAAACATATACTGTATCCACATGTTGGCTTCTCTTTTGTAATA
Organism: Oncorhynchus keta; assembly: GCF_023373465.1. Lineage (NCBI taxonomy): Eukaryota > Metazoa > Chordata > Actinopteri > Salmoniformes > Salmonidae > Oncorhynchus > Oncorhynchus keta. The sequence continues at coordinate 38,703,991 of NC_068427.1, read as the reverse complement.
CTTAAACATATACTGTATCCACATGTTGACTTCTCTTTTGTAATACTTAAACATACTGTATCCACATGTTGATTTCTCTTTTGTAATACTTAAACATATACTGTATCCACATGTTGACTTCTCTTTTGTAATACTTAAACATATACTGTATCCACATGTTGACTTCTCTTTTGTAATACTTAAACATATACTGTATCCACATGTTGACTTCTCTTTTGTAATACCTAAACATATACTGTATCCACATGTTGACTTCTCTTTTGTAATACCTAAACATATACTTTATCCACATGTTGACTTCTCTTTTGTAATACATAAACATATACTGTATCCACATGTTGACTTCTCTTTTGTAATACTTAAACATATACTGAAGAAACAAAACATTAGGAACACCTTCCTAACATTAAGTTGCACTCCCTTTTTCCCTCAGAACAGCCTCAATTCGTTGTTACATGGACTCTACAAGGGGTCGAAAGTGTTCCACAGGGATGCTGGCCCATGTTGAATCCGATGCTTCCCACAGTTGTGTCAAGTTGGCTGGATGTCCTTTGGGTGGTAAAGCATTCTTGATACACATGGGAAAGTGTTGAGCATGAAAATCCCAGCAGCATTGCAGTTCTTGACTGCAATCCATGTTTCAATTGTCTCAAGGCTTAAAAACCTGGTTATGTGATTTACAAGGATTTACCGCCCAAAACCAGTCAATTATAATACATTATTTATATGAACAGCATGGCGTGAAATGAAACAGTTAAATTACATGTCTAAATCTGTCTTCTCTAACGCCTCTGCATGAATCATCAACGCTCAGGGTGGGAACAGACAGGCCATCTCAGTATGGAGTGCAGTTCACTATGCATGTGTAGACCTATCATCTCATCTTGGTAACTTTTTGTTGTTGTTACATGTCGGCCTACATTTGCTGCAGCATAGCCTATGCTATAGTAATATAAAGACCTTATACTTGTCTAATTTACCCATCTCCATCTGGCATTCGGGGGTCACCTTGTTTTTTAATTATATAAAGATGTTTTATGTTTTATTGCAGCTGCAGAGTTTTAGAACAGCCTATAACTATAATCTTTCATTGCTTTAAATCAGTGCACGGTTGAGCTCTCTTTCACGGAAAAGCTAGACTAGAATAGCTTGCTAGACATAATTTTTGGCTTGCATTTCTGATATATATCAATACAGAATTTGAACAGGTTCGCAACCTATTTTTTTGCTGAATGTTAAATACAGCAGCCAATAGAACTCACGGATATAGCAGTTATTTATTCAGACCCGTAACCATTCAATCTTCATGAACAGAAGTGAAAGCCTTATGCATCTAATTCTAGTCCTGTATTATTCAAGGATGTCATTTGAATGATGAAGATAAGGACAATGAAACGTATTTCAATCAACTGTTGAAAGTGAGAAAGGAATGAAGCAACAACACAGAGAGAAAGAGGAGGTTGGCTAATAACATTCGGGGAAATATTATAAAAGGTACAGTTGAAGTTGGAAGTTTACATACACTTAGGTTGAAGTCATCAAAACTCGTTTTTCAACCACTCACAAATTTTTTGTTAACAAACTATGGTTTTGGCAAGTCGGTAAGGACATCTGCTTTGTGCATGACACAAGTAATTTTCCAGCGATTGTTCACAGACAGATTATTTCACTTATAATTCACTGTATCACAATTCCAGTAGGTCAGAAGTTTACATACACTAAGTTGACTGTGCCTTTAAACAGCTTGGAAAATTCCAGAAAATGATTCCATGGCTTTAGAAGCTTCTGATAGGCTAATTGACATAATTTGAGTCAGGAGGACTACCTTCAAACTCAGTGCCTCTTTGCTTGACATGACAGGAAAATCAAAAGAAATCAGTCAAGACCTCAGAAAATAAATTGTAGACTTCCACAAGTCTGGTTCATCCTTGGGAGTAATTTCCAAACGCCTGAAGGTACCACGCTCATCTGTACAAACAATAGTACGCAAGTATAAACACCATGGGACCACGCAGCCGTCATACCGCTCAGGAAGGAGACGCGTTCTGTCTCCTTGAGATGAACGTACTTTGGTGCGAAAAGTGTGAATCAATCCCAGAACAACAGCAAAGGACCTTGTGAAGATGCTGGAAACAGGTACAAAAGTACAAAAAAGACTACGGTTTGCAACTGCACGTGGGGACAAAGATTGTACTTTTTGGAGAAATGTCCTCTGGTTTGATGAAACAAAAATAGAACTGTTTGGCCATAATGACCATTGTTATATTTGGAGGTAAAAGGGGGAGGCTTGCAAGCCGAAAAACACCATCCCATCTGTGAAGCCCGGGAGTGGCAGCATCATGTTGTGGGGGTGCTTTGCTGCAGGAAGGACTGGTGCACTTCACAAAATAGATGGCATAATAAGTGAGGAGAATTTGGTGGATATATTGAAGCAACATCTCAAGACATCAGTTAAAGCTTGCCTGAAAATGGGTCTTCCAAATGGACAATGACCCCAAGCATACTTCCAAAGTTGTGGCAAAATGGCTTAAGGACAACAAAGTCAAGGTATTGAAGTGGCAATCACAAAGCCCTGACCTCAATCCCATAGAAATGTTGTGGCAAGAACTGAAAAAGTGTGTGTGAGCAAGGAGGCCTACAAACCTGACTCAGTTACACCAGCTCTGTCAGGATGAATGGGCCAACATTCACCCCACTTATTGTGGGAAGCTTGTGGAAGGCTACCTGAAATGTTTGACCCAAGTTAAACAATTTAAAGGCAATGCTACCAAATACTAATTGAATGTATGTAAACTTCTGACCCACTGGGAATGTGATGAAAGAAATACAAGCTCAAATTAATCATTCTCTCTACTATTATTCTAACATTCTTAAAATAAAGTGGTGATCTTAACTGACCTAAGACAGGGAATTTGTCCTAGGATTAAATGTCAGGAATTGTGAAAAACCGAGTTTAAATGTCGTTGGCTAAGATGTACGTAAACTTCCGACTTCAACTGTATTATAAGTGTCAGCCTGCTAATTTTACAAATAAGCCCTATTATGCAGTATTTCAGAATTAAAATCAAATTCGCTAGCCAATACTTGTACCTTCATAGGTAACATGTGCTGCACCAGTATTACATTTTCTCATATTCTTTATCATTGTTTGAATGATGTGTATAATTCCAGTCCATAAAATACAGTATAATACAGTACAGTAATACAATTGATACTAAAAAAGTTTAGCCTACTGAAGCTTGTTTAATTTATTTACCCAAGAGAACATATATAGCTTGCTACATCTATTGGCTTTTATGTTTTTCTGTCGTGCGTAATGTGCCTATATCACATATGTATTGGATAACGGCACAATCATTTGGGCTTCTTTGGGCTTGGGCTCATTAAATGTTGTTAGTAGGGCTCATAATAATGTATTTAATATATGGCACATCAGGTTCAGATAGCATCAGATTTTTATGTTCATGCTGATTAAAGCTCTAATCAAATCTAGACATTTATATGATATATAATGCTTTATAAAGCTTTAGAATTACATTTCTGGTTTTGGCGGGAAATACCGGGTTACCTTGGAGAAAAAGGGATTTATTCTCAGGATGGAACTCTAACCAGAACATCTCTCAAACCTAGAGTACAATCCTTTAAAAAAATAAATATGAATTGTACATTTCAAGTATGCGAGATCTGGTTGAAAGGGAAGTCTTAATGCAGTATCTATTGATGTAAGGCTCCTACATGAAGTCTACACTATTTGACAAGTATAATACTGAACACGTGTTGTGAAGGGAGTAAAAGAGCAAAAGTCTTACAACAGATAAAAGCATATATTTATTAGGATTAGGTGGAGTTTGATGGGGGTTTAACAGGAGTCTATGATACGTCTGATGGAGCCGATTCTCATGTCCACGGGGCCCAAGCCCATATCCCTCAGGCTCCTGTATTCTCCAGGCCTCAGGTAGATCATTCTGCCTCTGAAGTGGGGCTGCTCGTACATCAGCCAGTGGCCGTCCATCACGTTGCAGGACTGGCAGTCTGACATACCGTAACGCCCCTGGATGGAGTCACAGTCGTCCATCATCTCGTGCATCTGACCTCCGAAGTTCTCCCTCTCATAGATCCTCATCCTGAAGTTTCCTTTGTGCTGTTTTGGGGAATTTGATTGGAATTTCTTATCCATGTGTGGTAAATGAAATAAACAACACTGAATTGAGCCATGACACGTTAGTTCTTCTTACCATGGGGATCATACGACTGGACCTGATGCAGTCGCTCTGGCTCATGCCCATCAGCCGCTGGTTGTCGGGGTACTCTCCTTTTCTGACCAGCATCTGGTGTCCCATGAAGTTGGGGTGCTCGTAGACCATAAAGCAGCCGTTCTCAACCCTGCAGGAGTTGCACCTGCTAAGGTGGGAGGTCAGCTCAGGGCAATCATTGCTGGCCTCATAGGAACTACCCTGGAAGTTCTTGTCCTCGTAGAAGATGATCTAGGAAGTTATGTTTTTTTATAAAGTTATTAAAATATGATCACATACATAAATGTGAACTCGATCTAGGTGTGTTCACTCACATTTCTGTATTTTAGAATTTACATGATTTTTACTTAATAACCTATTGAATTGTTTGCGTCAGCGTCTTTGACCTACCCATGGAAGTCCACAATAAATATAGTTATCCTACCTTGCCCATGACGTCTCCTATCACTGACAACACTGGTACTTTGCTCACTCATCCTCCCCTGTCACTTTTATACTCAACTTGATTGCTAAATGATCTATGGTCCATTGTTTTTAATGCCTAACTCAGCAACACAGCATAGCGTGCTGGAAAGTTTGTTAAATCAGTTTGTAAATGGTTATTTTTCCAGATTGTGTGCATCTGGGGCAGTGCCAACTGAAACCCGCTGCTATGGGGAACAAGTGCATGGGGGCAGCGAATGTATCGACTGTTCTGTCTTTTTTCGGTTTTTACCTTTATTTATACAGGTTAGTCAATTAAGAACAAATAAATGACACTATATATATCTATATACACATAAATGACACTATACATATCTATATACACATCAATTACACTATACATATCTATATACACATCAATTACACTATACATATCTATATACACATCAATTACACTATACATATCTATATACACATCAATTACACTATACATATCTATATACACATCAATTACACTATACATATCTATATACACATCAATTACACTATACATATCTATATACATCAATTACACTATACATATCTATATACACATCAATTACACTATACATATCTATATACACATCAATTACACTATACATATCTATATACACATCAATTACACTATACATATCTATATACACATCAATTACACTATACATATCTATATACATATCAATTACACTATACATATCTATATACACATCAATACACGAAAAGCAAAACACAATCATATGAAACAAACACATTCTTCAAGGGGGAGTGAAGGGGAAGTATATGGACCCTGGGGATGGTACCAGAAATCATTTAAATATTAAATATGTGTTTAAGATGCTGCGATCAGAGGAGCAGAAAGCTGGACCAAGGAAGGATCAAGCAAATCAGCCCCAGTCTATTTTTTTTTATTACAATCTTGAGCAAGCCGTCTAGCACATCGCAAGTAGAACATTGCTGAAATAAAAACAAAGATTCAAATCTGAGGGATTGGGCTGGAGAAATGTAACCACTCAAAATCATAGACAGAGCTATGGATGCAAGAACGGAACATCCATGATATCAACATTATCGTTTTAACCATGTTTTGAAGCTATACAGTGTTTGTTTACATTCACATTGTTTACAAACATTAGAGTAAAATAACCTTATGTTTTTGGTTCTGATTGGGTAAGACAACTAAGCTCATAGGGCATTTCTAAGTTATATTCTTCAAGCATCATGGAGTGTGTATCACATATTTACAAGTACAAAAATGGATGTAACAACTGCAGATTGCCCCTTTAAGGCACTAACTTTGGTTAAGGTTGGGATCCAGTGGTGTAGTGCAGGGTCAACGCAAGTAAACACAGTTTGCCCAACAGTTTACCCACAGTTGGCAGAAAAATGCATTGAAAGTATAGGGAGTGTTACTTTTTTCACCGTGACCGCCAAACAGAGTTTTACCCACCTATTTTCTACCACTACATCACTGTTGGTATTGACCTGCTTTGTTTTATTTTTTTAAATGTTATTTTATATATATATATATATATATTTTTTTTCTTCAACCTACTTTGTTGTAATGTTTCATCTAACTCTTATGTTTTTCAATAATTTTGTGTAAAAATAGTCATATCAAACCTCGGGAACTTCATTGTATTTTGCTTAAAATAAGTTTAAAAAGCACAACACAAAATAGAATCAAATGGAAATATTTGTAATTCCTTTGGTGCCAATAATGGCACTAGGGGAGGATGGGATACCAAGTGATCTTCATTAAATCCGTTCACAAAGTCTTCCCAACCCTGCTTATGTTGATGGTATTTGAGGAAATACAATAACTCTGTCTCTTGAACTGAATCATTTTTTAAATATTACATAATGCTTGCATTCAACACATTACTATTGACTCCAAGTGATTTAGCTTAGACTAGGGAATATTGTACTTTAGTCCTAGGCCTGGGGGCACACACTTCATGTGTTGTGAAAAGTTTTACGAAATGTAATGCCATGTAATATTTGTAATTGTATATAACTGACATAATGTTGCTGGACCCCAGGAAGAGTAGTTGCTGCCTTGGCAGGAAGTAATTGGGATCCTTAATCAAAACAAGTACAAATAGGAATGACTGCAATCCTTTTTAATTTGTTTTTTCTTTTGGTACATTTTAAGTGTGAAGTGTTCAATTTAGTACCAACAATGAAGTTATAATCACAATTGCGTGCACTTTCTGTGGCCAAAAATGGAAAACTTTAGCAACAGGTGTCATGAGATTGCAACCCCAGGTATCACAGAGTTATTTCCTGCAACGTAACAAAAATAGGGGCAGACCAATACTCTGTGTTCCAGTGAAGCGGCTTTTTGCTTTGCTCAGTTGGCACAGTTGGCAGTGTGCCAATCTCCATCTCTACTTCTAGGTGATGTACGAATTGTTTAGAGTTAGGAATCATAGTTAATGTTCCATGATCATCAAAGACATAGGCAAGACATTTACATGTTTAATTTACTACGGTATACTAACTCTTTAAAATATTATGCAAACACTACTAAAACCAATCATATTGAACCTGCTTTAGTTTACAGTAGATTACATGGTGATGACTCAGGAATTGAACACAATGTGGTTACATATGCTGTGGGCATCTAACAAAGTATAAAAGGGCAAGGGTGGCACAAGCATTTACAGTCAAGTTTAAACAACCAACAGCCACCATGACCATGGGCAGGGTAGGTGGCATTTAAATAAATGTTCATGTCATTCTAACTAAATGACTGCTTTTGATGTGTGTCTGCACCTTAATTCTGCGTAGGTGTTGTATAGCATTCTAAAAACTTTTCTACAGATCACCTTCTATGAGGACAAGAACTTCCAGGGTCGTTCCTATGAGACCAGCCAGGACTGCCCCGACATGTCCTCCTACCTGAGCAGGTGCAACTCCTGCAGGGTTGAGAGCGGCTGCTTTATGGTCTACGAGCGCCCCAACTTCATGGGACACCAGATGCTGGTCAGAAAAGGAGAGTACCCCGACAACCAGCGCCTGATGGGCATGAGCCAGAGCGACTGCATCAGGTCCAGCCGTATGATCCCCATGGTACGGAAGAAATAGCATTTCTTCCTTGAAATTACAAAGTAGGCTTCTAAAACTGTCATACTTTGGAATTAATAAAACATTAAAAAAATTCTCCACCAACAGCACAGAGGATCCTATAAAATGAAGATCTACGAGAAGGAGAACTTTGGAGGTCAGAGCATGGAGCTGATGGATGACTGTGACTCCATCCAGGATCGTTACCGCATGTCTGACTGCCAGTCTGCCCAGGTTATGGACGGCCACTGGCTGATGTTTGAGCAGCCCCACTTCAGAGGCAGGATGATGTACATGAGGCCTGGAGAGTACAGGAGCTTCAAAGATATGGGCATGGGGGCCAAGGGCATGAGGTTCATGAGCATGAGGCGTATCACCGACATATGCTAAATCATCTGATTGTCAATTGTTCAAATAAATGCAAAAACACTATGTACAGTATTTTTCTTACTTGATCATCACATACCTCCTCTTCATTCTGAAATATAACTTACATTGTATAATATATGATATGACATGGTATACAAATCTCGTGCCTCTGAAGTTCTCCTTCTGGTGGACTCTCATCCTCTGTGCTGTTGTGCAAAATAAATCACGCTCATAATCACCACTCCTTTACATCTGTAATTCCAATTAAAGTGTGCCAGGTAGCCTAGCGCTTAAGAGTGTTGGGCCAGTAACCAGAAAGTCACTGGTTTTGCATCCTAGCACCTACTAGGTGAAAAATCTGCCAATGTGCACCTAGGCAAGGCACTTAAACCGAGTTGTTCTTAGAAAGTGTTGCTCTCTGCTAAAGTGTAGGGAAAATTAAGTTTGTCATGGCTGTTAAATCCCGTTTGGAACCTAGATGAATTAAGACTTGTGTATTATTAAGGTTTCATATTATTACCACATACCACATAGCGTTGATTTGAAATGTTCCGTCATATTCAACTGTATCTGTGTAGACATCAATAGCTCCTTACAGCATCTATTGTAACATGAATTAGAGGCGTTTGGAGATTGCCATTTCCCAGAAGAAAATCACATTAGTTTATAAAACAACACAAGCAAGCCAAATCAATGTACATAGGAAATTACAGTTACAGTATGTCAATTGTAAAGTTTTTTGACTGTAATGTATTTTTCGCTATATGTCGGACCCCAGTAAGACTAGCTGTCGTCGTTGGCATCGGCTAATGGGGAACCTAATAAATCACATCAAATCAAGCTGGTTTAAGCAGAAATACACAGATGATAAAATATCCCCAGAGATATTGAATTGAGTTATATGGATCACTGAGACTTTCTCCTACCTGAGGGATCATACGGCAGGAGAGGACCGAGTCACTCATTCCCATATGCATGTAGTCGGAGTACTTTTCCCTCCTCAGGAAGAACTGGTTTCCCATGAAGTTGGGGCGCTCGTACACCATGAAGCAGCCGCTCTCCACCCTGCAGGACTGGCAGCGAGACATGTAGGAGGACATGTCAGGGCAACCATGTCCTGGTTGGTCTCATAAGAGCGGCCCTGGAAGTTCCTGTCCTCGTAGAAATGATCTAAAAGAGACCACACATCAAACGTTCAATTCACTTTTTAAAGTTGTTTGCTGAAGTTCGGAGAAGTTTTGTTACTAATACACAGGATTTGTGACACTAAGCTGTTGCTTTCATCATGCCTGAAAAGACTCAGTCACCCTGCTATATGTATTGATCTAATTAACCATCTTTGTTTATCTTGATCCCATTTCAAGCTGTCTGCTGTTCCTTTAGTTGAATCCCAGATGAATATGACTGTGTTGCGTTAGAGGACTGACAGGTTGACCCACATTTGGCTGATCTGTACATACCATGCCCATGTTTGATGTTGTTTGTGGGTTTCTGTCCAACGACCTGGAGCTGCGAGGGGGCTTTTATACGGACAGCAATGGGGTTTTGTTATTCACATTTTCTGTAACCTGATGAATAAGCAGGTCTGCAATCGTCATAACATTTTTTTGTACTATCGTGACTTACCATAAAGGAGTGCCCATGGCACTGAGGACCAGCTGAAGACACACGGAGGAAGCAGGAATGTAGAGAACAGAGACCATTTCTTACCATTTAGGAGTAAACCTTTTAGGAGTCTACCTTTTATTAGTCTACCGTCTAGGAGTGCCATACAAAAACACAAAATGCTGTTTTTTTATCATGATAATAATCAGCACATTTCAGGAAAGTGAGTTTAAACATTGAACTGCCAATAATATACTGAATCAATTGTTCTCTTTCTCAAGAGAAATACAAATGTCAGTCCCATTTCCCACAATAAGTCACCTAAATATGTGGGAACTGACATAATGCAAATGTCTTAATGAAAAATAGAAGTTTGTTTTACTCCAGTGTTTATGTTTGTGTTGTCATGTGAGTATTTGTAAACATTCAAACCTATCATTTCAATCTCATGGACAGTCAACCATAGCTCTGTGGTTACATTTCCCAAGCCCCAGCCCCATCCCCCATACAATGTCAATGTTTGTGGCTTTAATCAAGGGCTTCAAAATGCCAACAGTGGTTCAAAAAATTAAAGGTGCTCTGCATAAACTGCTCCGCCATTTCCTGGTTGCTGAAATTATAGTAGTTTGCTTAATTTCATTTTATGTGACAAAACAAGCAAGTATAGTGTAGAGAATCATTGTACCATCTAAACCGGGAAGCATAGAAATAGTGTACATAGAACAGATCTACCGCTTCTTAGACTTGCTTTCAATTTGAATGACAGATCTACAGTATAACTAAAAGAGACAGTCCATGAGATCGGCATGACCGTTTTCAACATGTTGAAGCTATACATTGTTTGTTTAGAAATACTCAACGGACT